>NC_056740.1:249537509-249550009 GCF_019279795.1 Protopterus annectens
CCAAGATGCTCTCCTCAAACAAAAAAAAGGAAGACAAACTGGTGGTCCCCTGCCATAAACAAGCTCTACAACAGAAGGAGGAAACTGATGCGGAATAATGTGAAGTCCCAAGACTGGAAAAACTCCCTTATCAGCCTCAGCAAAAGGTTGAGATCCCTCATCAAATCCTCTAAAGCTAGCTATGAAAACAGAATTGCAGCAGATAGTAAAGACAACCACAAGGCCTTCTATAGTTATGTAAAGAATCTCCATGGCAATACCCATATTTGCTCTGAGATACTGCACAGTAGTATCTCCTATACTGAGCCAACAGATATTGCAAATATACTGGCGAGCAGATTCAGTGCTAACTTTATCCCTCTCTTCCCCCAAAAGTACCAATCACAATACCAGTAGATTGCCAGGCACCTAGTATTACTGCTGCACAGGTTAAAAGAGCACTGTCCAAGGCCAAGAATACAGCTTCTATGGGACCTGACAGTATCCCTGGCTGTGTTCTACATGAACTACAGAGTGAACTGGCACCTCACCTGTGTGCCCTGTTCAGTCACAGCCTCACCTCAGGCTTTGTCTCTACCGAATGGCGCACTGCTACAGTCATCCCTCTTCACAAAGGAGGAGCGACTACAGACCCTGGGAACTATTGCCCCATTAGCCTGACAAGTCTGATATGCAAAGCTATGGAATGCATCATCATGGACCTAATAAACAAGGATATAGGGAATTTCCAAAATCTGGATCCTACACAATCTGGTTTTGTGAAGGGTAGATCATGCCTACTCAACTTGGTTTACTTCTTTGAGTCAGTCTCCAGAGCTGTGGATGAACGTAGAGTGGTTCAAACAGCCTACCTTGATCTGGCCAAGGCCTTTGATACCATTCCCCACTCAGGAATCTTAGAAAAACTTACTAAGCTAGGCATCAACCCTTGTATCACTAGGTGGGTTGCAAACTGTCGAAGGAAAAATAACTTCAAAATGATCAACACATGGCAGGTTCATGTTAAGGCACTTTAATCTTGCAGCAAGGAGACAAAAACGTGCTAATACAGAGTTTGTCTAACTAGAATCAGGAAGTGGAACTATTTTTATACATTTCTTAAAAGGTATTGCCTACTAAGCTGACGTAATAAATCACAAGTTCTTTCAATATTATTTCTCAGCAGCTGTTTGTCCATGATTTTCTGCTGGCACATCAAGTTTACAAAAAACTTCCTAAGAAAAACAACGTGACCTTGACGACCACCGGTCAGATACAACTTTTACTATGCAATGTTACCATTCAAGGTACTATGGCTAATCCGAGCACAAAGCAAGTACAGATTACAGTTAATTTCTTCAAGCAGTCTTTTGTCTGATGTATCTCTTCTTTTCCGCAGCTGTGCATGTTCTCATAACACAAACAGGGCTGATTGTTCATATTCAATCACATTATAGAAAACAGTATTGTTCTATTCATTCACTATTCATTCATTTTCCTGACCTAGCAGATAATCACCTGCTTCTCAGTACATTTCCAAAAGGCATAAACATGAATTTTGCTGTGCTAGCAAATACTAGGTCAGAGAGCATCTTGCAATTTCAGAAAGCATACTGCAGTTTGAAAAAGCATCTTATAATCTCATACAAAATTGAGCTGTACATAAAATAGAATGAAATGTGTTAACCCTTTTAGCTTCTAATAAGCACTAAACATATACATTAATACATATTCTTCTAACACAAACTGGCTCACAGATGGAACCCACAGTGTGAAAGTAGCTGACTCCAAGTCAGACTGCCGACCAGTCATGAGTAGAGCCCCACAGGGTTCGGTGTTTGGTATCTACTTCTCTGAAGTCCAGGCAAACACGAAGGGACTCTGGCTGACAAAGTTTGCAGATGATTGCAAGTTAGGAGCTGCTATTAACTCCCCCAAGTGATGCTGACATCCTACAGAAAGGCCTCATTGAGACCAACGACTGGTGTCAGAACCATGGCTCAATGCCAAAAAATGTGTTTTTATCCCCTTTGGGAAAAAACGGTTCCCCTGAATTACCACATTGATGGTAGTCCACTGAACACAGAAGGCATTATACGAGATCCGGGAACACAGGTTGACAGCAACCTCTCTTTTCACCACCACATTGCCACTGTGGTCAGAAAGTCCTTCTTTGTGACACATCTCATTACTAAGGGTTTTGCATCCAGGAAGAAAGAGGTCATTGTTTCCCTCTACTCTTCCCGCATTAGGCCAATCTTCAAGTACAACGCCCCGTTTGGCATGTACCTCACTAGACACCTGCAACAACTGGAGAGGCCGCAAAAGTACCTCACAAAGAGGATCCTAGGCCTTAAACACTAGTCCTATATGGACATACTCAAAAAAACTCCCAACTATTCTCTGCCTCATATCGTCTGCTTAGAGGCGATCACTGCTTGACTTACAAAGCCATGTCTGACCCAGCTCCGTTAGAAATGCTATATCTAAAGAAATCCCAATCCTTCCGCACCACATGCTCCAGAGACCTCAACCTCATTACCACAATCAACAGAACATCCTGGTGGGACAGGTTCATAACCCAGAGACTGCCCATGCTATGGAATAGACTTCCCATACATATCAAGCAGAGCACCTCACTGGCCGTCTTCAAGAGAAATCTTGATGAGTGGATGGGAAATAGAAAATTCACACTGGGGATCACTCCAGTGGCTCTACTCGACAGAGGCACTAGGAACTAAGGTTGGGTGGCACGATGCCAGAGTAATCCTATGGGCTAGGCTTGTAAAGACTCAAGGGCCATTAGCCTGGTACACACCTATGAACCTATATGTACCTCTTCAGTTCTTTCATAATGCATTGTATTGTATTCTTTTGCAATCATTTACTCATAATATTTAGACTGGGAAATCTAGGTGTCTTTGAAAGAATCAAACCCATGACTGCAGGATGAGGCAAATCAGCAGCTTATCATCCTACTTTATGTACTGTATTGCAAATCTCTCCTACTTACAGACCCCCGGCATCTTTGTTTTGTAAAGTCCCTCTTTTACATTCCTATCAATTGCAGGTCTCTGAAACACAGCTCAGATATTTTTGGATTATAGTACACTGCCTTAGGCATGTTAAGGAGCTACCTTGTATAGATAATGAAGTTAAATGAAAGAATGTCATGGTATCCCATTATCTATGTTTGGTAGCTGTAGCATTGTCTGAAGCAACAGTTGCTGCCTGCAGTTAAATGCATTGTTCAGCGACTCCACCGTCATCTTGCCTGAATATTTAAAGGTGTCTCTTTTTGTACAATTTGGAGCACCTGTGACATCCTATTTGAGAGACCCTGTTGTGTAACCCCCAGCCTTTTGGAATCCCATTCTAGAACCTTACAGCAAAAAGATTGGGCATGACATTATGAAAATCATATTTTGGGGCTAGTCAGTTGAACTAGAAAGTCTTTCACTCATTTTATTTATTTTGTTCTTGGGGAAAATCCCACCTGAGAGAAGTGATTCTGGTCTTTTTTTGAGTTGCTGTGTGTCAAACATTATACAAATGGAGAGGCAGAAGAGCAAACCCATATCCCCACTTTTTGACATTTGATAGCTTTATCCATCTGCTTCATTAAAATGTTAATGATACGTGTTAATAGGTATTCACTAGTCTTTTTATTCACACCACAAATGGGGTCCAAGGTGACCCATCTTCAGTCAATGAACCTTTTACACATATCTTCCTGCTTATTGGTTATGGTAACATAAAGTCCTTCCTCACAACATCTCTACAAAGATTGTTGCTATCTGCTGCCCAGTGAATGAAAAGCTGTAACTTTATATTTCTGGCTACAGACTCTGAAAAGATGTCTATTTAGTTACTGGTGCCAAGTATGACTGACTGTTCTTTCAGTAGCCATATTTCAAGGGAAGAAGCTTAAAGCAGCGTAATGTTTTAGTATTTTAAAGAACTGTCTATCAGGTAAAGCCTGATTTATCAGGGCTGCCAACAGTGATTGTAATATTTGCATGACTTAATACTGTCCTAGACTTGACAATTATGAATTTCTTTCATTAAATCTTTGCACTGAGTGATGGTGTGATGCATCATGACATCTAAAAAGATATGTCAACATTCTGTAAATATTAAAATCTATGTCAGAGTACAGAGTGCTGCAGATACATTTCATGGATGTCCAGTACAATTCCCCTAAACAAAGGAAAGTAACCATTTGTCCTGCTGCCTGTTCATAAACCAACATTATTTACACTGGGGACAGGGAACCGACAATGTTGGGCATCTGTTTTTGAGAGGATGGTTATATTTCTGTACATTTGGTCATGTTTTTTAAAATAATTTTTTGTATAGTAATTAAATAGTTTAGAAGTTATACTAAATACTTACATGTGCAATATTTCCACATTTATGCTCATATTCATCACAGTGTTACCTCTCCTTTGTTTCTGTAGCATAAGCATTACTACATTTGCTGTAACACATCTAAATCATCCAGCCAGACTTAACTACTTACAGTTTTTTTTTCTGTATGCCCCCCATGCTTGCCAGCCACTGAGCCGCCTCCTATCGGGCTCCAGATCATCCATTCCTTAGGATTGGGGAGTCTTCTCTCAGATTGTTTGGGGTGGTAGCCATCTAGAGGGGTCATCATCCAGGCAACCTTTGGGGATTTTTGCTTTTCCCAGCATCCCAGCTGTGAAAGCATTTGTAGATGTTGCGCTAACCCATCCCCTTGTGTGGTGATGTGGACACCTACATCACAATAAGGACTTACTTATGTCCATCTGTTAGCTTGCTCGTGCTTCCTGGTGCACAGCCATCATGGACTACCTTCACCACTTTGGTAAAAATGCCCACACTCATACCTGCACCAGTCCCCACCCATCAACTCTGCTCCCTTTCTCCAACATGAATTGCTTCTTCTAATGTTAGTTCTACTATCCAGGACTCCAGTCCATCCCCTTCCTGCCAAGATAGGTACATAAGTATTAGGCAATCGGGCTATAGACCACTACAAGCCTAGCCAATAAGCCCACATTCAGAAGTTCCCTTCAGCCTCAAGGAGAGCAATACAAGATAGACTGGGGGGGGGGGGTTTGAGGCCACCTACCCAGTTATCTAGGTCTGCCTTGAAGGTGGTAAGGATGCTTGCTACTCTGCTTGACATGTACGGAAAGTTAGTGCCAGAGATGGGGGACATGTTGGGATACGAGTCATGACAGTGTCTCTTGTTTATCAGTAGTTTAAGGTTCAGTTTGTTTTAACTGGGGATTTGAGGACCCATTCTCCACTGTGCCTTCTTCATTTTAAACCACATGTATGCATCTAGAGACCGGTGTGTAAATTCTTTTATATCTGACCCTCTGTTCCTCAGCTGTTGACTGATCATGGCATTGTGTTCCATCAGTCAAATCTTAATGGCATTTTATCTCCTCATGTCCAGGTGGAATAAAGAAAAAACTTCAGTTTTCTGTACAAACCAGTGCTTGAGGTGATAATATGAGAAGTAGAAAGGGGGCTTCGTAAGAATAAGAAGGTATTTTGAGTACCTGAAACAACTGCTTCTGGTTAGGTTCCATTTACACAGATGCTTTCAGTGTTATATTCCACTTCCTTATTTGCAGTGTGATCACCTGTTTCACTGCAGAAATATTATGACTTTTCCCCTTAAATATTCTGATCTCCTTTATGTTATTCCAGAACCATTCTTCTCTACATTGTTGACACAGTGCACCTTAGAGTTTAACTTAATTATAGTCAAAAACCTAACACACCTATGGTTTATTTTATTTATTTGTGTATGTATATCCTATCCCTGTGTAAGCTACTCAAAAAAATTAATTGCGCTGTTACCTGCCCAAGTTTATCTCCCTTAGCTTTGTGACTGTTACTTAGAACACCTACCTAATCCTAAGTGCTAACAACAAAAGCTCAGTCATTTTGTAAGACCACCATTTGGATAAGTCACGGGAAAAAAATGTGTTCTTCAAATCAGAACCAGCCAGCTGTATCCCAACTTGCCTGCTCAAGTTTAAACTGAACATTCACATGCAGGCTCCCAAGCAAAACTGCTTAAAAAACACCTTGAAACATATGAATTAAGTTGTCTTAGATTCATAGATTAGTACTAGGCTAACTGCCTTTGCAAGCCATTTTTTTAAGCCTTGCCAGTTTGTGAGATTCAAACCCTGCACCTTGTGTTTGTAAGGCAAACACCCTAACCATTAGGCCACCCCAGTCTCAGAGACTAATATGTAAATGGCATTTACTTCATGTAATGACTAATACGTAAACCAGCTACTTACCTAAACTGTTATGGGTATTTTGTATATTCATGTTTATGTATTTTCATTGTTTGAAATTCATGTGCCCACATTTGTAATGTAATTTACTGTGCTTTTCTACTTTGAGTAAATAATCTTATTTTCACATGTGGACAAAGGTTGTGGCTGGAAAGTGCTTTCAGACCATCCCCCCTACTTAAGAGATTGAGGGAAAAAAAGTTGCAAACTCTGCTTGACTAGAGACACACGCACTGCTTTTTGTGAGTGTCCCACCCTACTTAGAAGGTAGTTTTCTGCAGTGTCAGTTATTGTAAATTATCACAGGAAACATTGTATATTCCGCTTTAGAAATGCAGAAAGTCTTGACCTCCCCAGTTTAGCTTCCCTGATGAGATGCCAACCGTTTCTTTGTCTACTGATTGAGATTGTTTGTCACTAATCCATCCAGTTGGCTTTTCTAGTAATTGCATTTAATGTCTCGTGCTCATTTAAGTTTTAGGCAGTCCTAAACTGTTTTTTTTACAGATTTAGATTGTTATCACTTAACATACTGTGCCGATGTTTACTTTAGGCATTGTTGCCAAAATTATTTGTAATGAAACATGACATTTTGAAATATATAGCAAAGTCTGAAACAGCATAGACATAATCAGTGGGTGGAGAGTCAAGACAAACAGAATTCTGCTCTTAAATAAATAAGGAAAAAAAAACAAATTAGGTGGTTTAGTAATTTTAATTAAACATGAGAAAGCGTCTGGAGAATACAGGGTTACAGGCACTGTTGTAGGGAAAAAAGTCTAACCTGTCATACTGGTTGACACCAATTGTATATAATCCTGCTTTTGAAGTATTAAAACATTCTTGTAGAATTTGTTTAGATTTTTAAAGTCATTTTGATTGATCTTGGTTAATGGGGTAGGCTCATTAAGACCATTAACATTAATTTGTCTAGTAATGTTTTGATGAGTCTGTAGGTATACAACAAGATAAGTAAGCAAGCACGTAATTGCCCCAGAGTCAAAATCAATTCATGGCGACTCTGTGGGTAGATCCTTAAGGTTTTTGTGTCATATAACATAAGCAGATTATCAGGCCTTTTTTCCATGTAGATACTGCTACTCCCATGTTGCGATGCAACCAGGTTTCAAACCCAGGTCTACCAGTTGATGTCCTTCTATTCCCGTGTTGCAGTATTCACAACCTTTGGGTTATCCTCTGCTTAGCTTCCCAAACGTCCGGCAGTATACAAAATTTTTAGTCACTGCAAGGCATATGGGACATCTGACATTGGCCATAGGGTGCCATGTGCCATAGGCCATAAAAGTGACATATGCATGTACCTTTCCTCAGAACTTCTCTGAAGCCAGTCGAACATCAACTGTTCCTGCTGTATCTTCCGTTGGATCTTCAAAATTAAGATAAGTACCCCATTGGGGCCGTTTTCTTCTTCTTTTTCTCCTTTGGTCACTGCATGACTGCTTAGGTTCATGTCATCCAGGAAAGAAAAGTGTAGGTGTAGACATCAGATTCCACATAAGGATGTTCACAATCTTTGCTTTTTCTGTATAGGGCCCAACCTCAACCATAAAACCTGCGCAGTTTGTCAGGCCTTTGTTCCTAAGACTCTTCGCAGTTTGTCAGGCCTTTGTTCCTAAGACTCTTCGCAGCCATCTGCATGCCCTAAACATCTACTTAGAAAACCAGCATCTTAAATGTCTGGCTGTGGCAATGGAAGGGCCATCCGGTCAGACCATTGAGCCTAAAAAAAAGAAGGCCAAAGTTTTCAGGCCTAAATCTACTGCTGCACCTCCTCCACCTGACAGTCCCCCTGTGGCCAACGTTTGCCTGGAGGAACGTACAAAATCAGCCGTGTTAAGTATAGTGGGTACCATTCGGGAGGCCCCAGAACCTAGAGCTGAAAGCATGTCCATGGAGGTTTTGCAGACAATGGGTGCCGATGACGAGGGGGAACCTCAGCTTGCAACATATGTCCAGACCGGTCCCTCCACTGCTTTAGAACAATCCGAATCTAGGTCCTCCTTAGGCCCTACACCATCCATCAAAAACAACCACAGAGGTTCCAAACACGGCAAATACGATCTTTGCTTTGTTTTGTTGATTCTTTTATTCTAAAAAATAACAAACAGGTAAGCGCTTTCACAGATAACAAACTCCGCTTCATCAGACCATGTTAAACACAATGTAACAGATGACTATTTAAATGTTACAGCAGCCAATCAAGTACAAGTCTAGAAGTAAGGGAAAGGTCAGTATATTTAAATTACATACTGTAGTGCAAAATAGACTTGCTTTGTGCTGACAATTGAAAGCAGCTCACATCCACAATGTTAAACACTATCAAACTATTGCAACCTTAAAAACACAATACATATACATACATATAAACAGATTAATATACAAATAAGTAGCAGCATTTATAAAATAAGCAACTAATAATGAAATGTCTAAAAAATCCTGCTGATTCCTTACTATATCTGCATGGACAATGATGAAAAACAAAGCAGTCAATCTATTGAAAGTCTATAGACAGAAGTAATTGAACTAGTGTGGCTATTATATGGTAATAATAAGAACTGCCTGATACTAAATGTATAGTTAACAAAAATGGATAGAAAGGTGTGTTAAATGTATGACATGCATAAGCTACCAAATGCATAATTGAGAGATATAAATATAGTCATGGAACATCATGATAGAAAGTTGATGTTATCATATTAACAGCAAGGGCTAACGATGTTTCAGAACTCTTGCTTTAAGGAAAGGTTTTATTGATACCTTGCTGTTCAAACCCAGGGGTTTGTCAGCTTGTAGCTGAATAATCCATTTCTGTTCTATGGATTCAGTCTTGTTTAATAGATCACCACCTTGAATATTAGCATGCACTAACTCTAAGGCAAAGAACTTGCCCTTTAGACTATCTACTGCTCCAAGAGTTTTCACCAAATGCCTGACTATAGTGGTACCCTATTGTGGGTCCAAAGGATTCAGATTTTTCCATACCTGGACGACCTCCTGATCCAGACAGGTTGTTCCACTTCCCTGCAAATCCATCTCCAAAAAGTCATCTCTGTCCTGCAGTCCCTGGGGTTCAACTTAAATTTTCCCAATTCCAAACTAAACCCCTCCTAGGATCAAGTTTTCCTGGGGTGCAGAATAAGGGCAGATGTTATAAGGGAATACCTTCCACCCCAAAAGGTGGAAAGTCTGAAGCAATACCTGCTGTCTGTCCACCATGCCACTGCTATGACAGAGAGACAATATCTCAGACTCCTAGGACTTATGGCCTCCACTATACCTATGTTGCCATTGGCAAGATTCCACATGAGAAAACATTAGTGGTACCTGAGGTCCACATGGACTCAATACTCCCACCCCTTGGACCACAACATTCCCTTCCTACCATGCCTAAGGAAGTAGATCCTTTGAATCAAGTCTCTCTCAACCCAGGACTTCCATCACAATCCATCACCCCAGTCCAGGAGATGTACATAGATGCCTCAGACCTGAACTGGGGAGCTGCTATGGACATCTTGAAGGTGCAAGGCACATGAATAGGCTCCTTCAAGCGGGAACACATCACCATCAAAGAAATGAGGGCCATCATCCTTCTCTGAGGTCCTTCCAACACATTCTGAAGCAGGGTGCCTTGAAGTTGTTCACAGACAACTCTATAGTTCATAGGTGCGTACTACACTAATGGCCCTGGAGCCTTTACAAGCCTAGCCTATAGAACTGCCCTGGCATCGTGCTGCCACTGGAGTGATCCCCAGGGTGAACTTTCTATTTCCTATCCACTCATCAAGATTTCTCTTGAAGAGGGCCAGTGAAGTGCTCTGCTTGGCATGTATGGGAAGTCTATTCCAGAGCATGGGCAATATCTGGGTTATAAACCTGTCCCTCCAGCATGTTCTGTTGATTATGGTAATGAGGTTGAGGTGTCTGGAACATGTGGTGTGGAAGGATTGGGATTTCTTTAGATGTAGCATTTCTAACAGAGCTGGGTCAGACATGGCTTTATAAGTCAAGCAGAGACCGCCTCTTAGTAGATGATATGAGACAAAGAATAGCTGGAGAATTTTGAGTCTGTCCATGTAGAACATGTGTTTAAAGGCTAGGATCCTCTTTGTGAGGTGTTATTGCTCTCCAGTATGTGAACAAACAGGGAAGAACAAAATCTTACTTGCTATGCAGATGTGCACTCCAAGCCTGAGAACTGGTGTTCCAACACGGGGTCAGTCTGCAGGCAGTCTGTATTCCTTCAACTCAGAACACTCAGAGAGACAGCTTGAGCAGGTCCATGTCACAATTCCACGAATGGATGCTACACAGGGGATGTGTTCCTGGACATAGTCCACAAGTGGGGTACTCCTCAAATAGATCTGTTTGCCTCCTCTCCGAACAGACAGCTTCCACTCTTTTGTACCAGGGCACCCATTCCCCTAGCAAGGGCAACAAACTCCTTTTCTATCTCATGGAAGGGGATGTTTCTCTATCCACCCGCACTCCTACAAAAAGTCCTGCTGAAAATCCAGCAGGACAAACCAAAAATCTTGTTGTTGACTCCCTTTTGGCCAAAACAGCATTGGTTCCCCATCCTTCTACATTTAGCCAGGGGCAGTCATCACAAATTACCTCACAGAGTGGACCTCCTCACACAGTACAAGGGATCTCTAATCCATCTCCACTTGGAATCGTTGAACCTAACCCTGTGGGTGATACACTTTTGATCCCTTTCAGACACCTTTACACTGAGGATGTGCTTAATGTCCTGCAGGAGGCCAGGAAACCCAACATTAGGAGATCTTATTTGTCCAAATGGAAAAGATTCTCTATCTGGTGTCTTCAAAGACAGCTAGACCCATTTCAAGGAAAGGTCCCTATTGTGTTGTCCTACCTGTGTGAATTGCTGCAAGCAGGGCTGGCATATTCTTCTGTTCAGGCCCACCAAGCTGCTATTTTGGCTTGTCTGCCTCTTGCCTCCTGACTCCCAGTGAAGTTATTCCTTAAGGGAGTACTGCACCTCAGGCCCCCTTGGAGGCCAGTTCCACCCCCAAGGGACCTGAACTGCATTTTAGAGAAGCTTACTGTTGCCCTTTTTGAACCAGCATCAAAGGCCTGTCTAAAATATTGCACTTGGAAGACTGTCCTTTTGGTGGCCCTGACATCAGCTAGGAGAGTGTCAGAGCTCCAGGCCCTCATGGCTACCCCACCTTTCCTTATCTTCCACAAGGATAGAGTAACTCTAAGTGCCAATCTATCTTTCATGCCTAAGGTGCTCAATGAGCTTTCCCTGAATCAATGTATTCACCTCCCCACCTTCTTTCCACATCCCCAGAATGACAGTGAGAGAATCATGCATTCCCTTGATGTTCACAAACAACTAACATTCTGTCTTGACAAAACCAAGTCTATTAAGAAATCAGAGCAACTGTTTTGTCTCCTTTCATCCCAGATCTCTGGGAAAAGTGGTGACAAAACAGATTATTTCTGCAGGCCCATCTTCTTTTGTTACTCCTACCATGGCAAACAGCTAACCTAAAAAATTAAAGCCCACTCCACTAGAGCCATGGCTTCTTCTGGAGCCTTCTTCAAAGGACTGGACACTGCTTCCATTCTAGAGGCAGCTACATGGACATCTGTCCATACCTTCACCAAACACTACAAACTGGACCATATTTTCAGGTCTAGAGCAGGGTTTGCTAGGTCAGTCCTGCATGGGTTCTTGGAAAACAGTTCCATACCACCCTATTCTTCTTCCCTTTGAGTTTTGGCACTCACCCAAAGTTTGTGAATACTGCAACATGGGAGTAAAAGGACATAGAATCGTTGTGTAAAATCTTACCATAACCATAGATGTCCTTCTCTTCATTGTTGCAACATTCTTTCCCCCCTATCCCCAATATATATATATATATATATATATATATATATATATATATATATATATATATATATATATATGTATATATATATATATATATATATATATATATATATATATATATATATATATATATATATATATAGTAAACTTCCAGACATTGAACCCAACCCATTTTGGTTTCGTAAAGGGCAGATCACGCTTACTCAACCTGGTGGACTTCTTTGAGAAGGTCACCAAAGCAATGGATGAAGGCAAAATCGTTCACACTGCCTACCTTGGCCTGGCCAAGGCATTTGACACAATACCTCACTCGGGCATTATTG
>NC_056740.1:249555009-249662509 GCF_019279795.1 Protopterus annectens
GTCAACTATGAAAGATACTGGCAGCTCAGTCAAGAAGATTGCCAGAGGCTGAAATCAGAAGGGGAAGCACACAGGAGCCAAGTGGCAGCTGACCTTGAGGAGGCAGCATCCAGACATGAGTACTGCACCTTATACAGCGCCTTCAAACAACTGAGTGGGAAGACCAAAACCACTAGCAAAAACATCAAAAAGTTGGATGGGATATTTGTGAGCTCACCTTGTGAATGCCTGAAACTTTGGAGGGGATTCTTTCAAGAGCTTTACAACCATGACCCACAAGAGCTTTACAACCATGACCCACCTCATGAACCAATGGTTGATCCACCACCCATCAATCTTCCTGAGGTCCAGTGACTGATGTAAAGCCTACAGTCGAAGAGGTGAAATCAGCTATCAGAACACTGAGAAACAGCAATGCACCAAGAGTAGATCACGTCACCGCTGTAGAAATCAAGGCTGGAGGCGCTATCCTGATCCACCGACTCCACACACTGATCAAGCTTCTGTGGGTTAATGAGCAGATGTCATCCACATGGATGAAGGCCGTCATCATACCCATCCACAAGAAGGGGGACAACAAGAACTAAAGTGGCATCAGCCTGCTCTCCATCATTGGCAATTCTTTATGAAGGTCATATAAACCAAGCTGCAGAAACACCAGCAGGGAACAAGAAACCAGTTTCAGATCAAACAGAGGATGCTGCAATCAATCTGTGGACAAGATACAGTTATCGTCTTTATCAATTTCAGTTCCACATATGATTGTATTCACTGGCCTGCCCAGTGGAAGACATTGGAGACTGCGCACATGCTGAGTATAGTGGTTCATCCAGACAAGTGGCCATTCGGAATGACCTGTCTGAAGAGCTTACCATCCAGACTGAGGTCCATCAAGGGGATGTGGTCTCTCTACTGTGGTTCAGCATAGTGGTGGATGCCATCATGAGGAGAATATTTGAGGGCAGGAGTGGAGTCCAGTATGATGAATTCTATTCTGTGACTGGCCTGATGTCCGTTGATGACAGCTCCATTTTCACATACAGTAATGCTGAGGCCACAGATAATCTTTACAACATCACCCGCATCGATTATCTGTGGCCTCAGCTCCATTTTCACATACAGTACCTGCATACTACTAATTCCATATGCCAGACTGCATATGAGGAAACTACGATGGTACCTAAAGAATGTATGGTCTCAACACTGTCAAAGTTTGGAAACAGTTATACCACTAATCCCTTGCCTTCAACAGGAGTTTCAATGGTGGGCTCAAGCTTGTCACCTCAACAAGGGACAGCCTTTTACACTACCCACAGCCAGGCAAACACTGACAACAGATGCATCGGATTACACCTGGGGAGCACACATGGAAGGCAAATGTATTCAGGGCACGTGGACCGCAGAACAAAGGCATCTTCACATCAATCAAAAAGAGATGCTAGCTGTACAAAATGCGATTATAGCTTTCAAGGACCTGCTGCATCCAGGACAACTACTACTAAAGACAGACAACACCACAGATGTCCTTCAAGAATGCAACTGCAGTCATAACATGTGGGTTGTCCTGCCTCAGGCAGCCCTCGGTCGGCCGGATTCCAAAGTCTGGGTCCGATGTCGGCTGATGTCGCATTTCTCTCCGACGTCAGAGCGGCTGGAGTATATAAGCATCAGCCGATGCCATTTTCTTCAGTCTTTCTTGCTGCGCGGTGCCCGAAGCAGAAGCAGTTCGCAAGTGCCGGTCGGTCAGCTCCTGTATTCTTCGATTCCGAAGTCATCAAAAAAGCTAAGTACCCCATTGGGGACCTTTTCTTGCCTCAGCCGATGTCAGAAATTACTGAAAAAGTTAACAATTGTCTTTCTTGTGGTAAACAAATACCTTATAAGGATTTCCACTCTTAATGTCTCCCTTGCCTGGGCCCAGACCACGACGTCTCGGCCTGTGTAGCCTGTGCTCGCTTCAACAAGCGCACTCTCAGGCGCCGGGCAGAGTTCGCTGAAGATTTCTTCGGCGATAAATTTGCTTACACCATGCCGTCGGATCTTCCGACATCGCAAACTCCCAAAAAGCGCAAAGACCGGGACCGACACCCTCGGCCTGCGTCTACCACTGGCTCCACGCCAAAACCTAGCGCGAGTGCTCCGGTTCCCTCTGAGACGGTCTCTCCACCGAACCGAAGACACCGCATTACCGACGACTCCGATTCCAGACATTACTCCGATGCCAGTTATCGATTTTCCTCCGGATACCGAAACCGAGGAAATGCCCGAGACCATTGCTGTAGACAAGGTCACTCCTGCACGTGGAGCTGCCAGGCCCCCTATGGCCATGTCTATTAAGGCCTACACTAGGGCTAAGGCAGCCAGCACAACAAAGCATATTACTTCTAAATCATTTCCTCAGCCTTCTCCAGAGACACAAATTATGTCCATGGCTGCTGATCTAATTTCCATGATTAGAGGTTCACAGGCCCATCCTGAGAGAGGATCCCAGCCTCCTTCTGATAAAAGGCCCCGGGTTGAACCCTCTGACCCTATCCCTTCAGATGAAGAATCTGAGGGCTCTGTCCACTCTGATAGCCAGGAAGAGCTCTTCCAGACCTATGAGGACTCGGATGCAGATGATTCCATCCCCTCGGCCTCCCCTCCTGAGGATATTTCTTTTGGGGAAGTGCTGCACACCATGAGGGAACATTTCAAGTGGCAAGGCCAGGAATATTCTGCCTCTAGGAAATGCCTTAGGACTTTCCTTAAGAAACCTCAGCACAGGCCCTTAGCTATTCCTCCTGTACTTGATGTTTTGGATGATTTGTATTCTGATTCTAGTGCTACCCCTGATTCTCTGCCTCCTGCCCCAGCCAAGCCAGACAGGTATTACAGGGTCCCAGAAACTCATTCCTATTTATTCAGGGCCCATACTGCTGATTTGGAAACTATTTCACAGGGGCCTAAAGGAGTTTCAGCCTCCACCTCTAAGAATCCTCTACCCTCCAACAGGGAAGCTAGGTCATTAGAGAGATGGGGCAAAAAGGTTTACACATCCACTACCTTATCTATGAGAGCTTTAAATTGCCTTTTTCATATGTTACAATATCAGGATTATCTGTTAGATGATTTACAAAAAACATTAGCCACTCCTGATCCTTTAGACAGGAAGACTTTGCAGGAAGCTGTACATAACACTCAGCAAGTAGGCAATCACTTCCTGCAGTGTGGATATGATGCACTGGAAGCTTCATGTAGGGCAGCTATGACAGGGGCAGTCATCCGTAGACATACTTGGTTAAAGGATCAACCTCTACCAGATCATGTAAAAACAAAACTTCTGGATGCACCTTTGGAAAAGAACAAGCTTTTTGGTGCGAATGCTTAGGATGTGTTAAAGAGCATCGAAGAAAAAGCAAAATCAGTTCAGACGGTGAAAGATTTCCTTCAGGTACAACCCCCCAGATTCAGTAGGAATTGGCCTTCAAAAAACTGGTCCTTTCCTAATCCAGAAAAGTTTCAAAGGGGTAAGAACAGACGTGGCCGAGGAAGAGGCCAATACAGAGGCCCTTACAGGGGACGACAATGGCAGCCAGGAAACCAAAGAAGTGACGCAGGGGTCTCACCTGCCCCACAACCACAATCTCAATGACTTTCCTCTACTACTGCCTACCAGGGAACAAATAGAAGCTCCCCTAGGCGGGAAATTATCTCCGTTTGCAGAAAATTGGCACAGACTGACAAAGGACAAATGGATTTTGGACATTGTAGACCGAGGGTACAGGTTTCATTTTCATACCTTACCAAGAAAACAAGGCATGCCAAATCTACCACAAAACCAGAGGGCAGAGGCTATCAAGCAAATCACTCTGCTGACTCGGATGAAAGCAATAGAAAGAGTTCCACAACAAGAGCAAGACCAGGGGTTTTACTCAAGACTGTTCCTTCTTCCAAGAAAAGAATCTCAATGGAGACCAATACTGGACTTGTCCACATTAAACACCTTTCTCATAGTACCAAAGTTCAAAATGCTGACTCTACAGCAACTCCTTCCCATGCTGGGCAAGGGGTCTTGGCTGATTACTCTGGACCTCAAGGAGGCATACCTGCATGTCCCTATCAGACACAGCTGCAGAAGATACCTCAGATTTCTTGCAGGGCCACTGCATTATCAATTCTCAGCATTGCCATTTGGCTTATCTACTGCGCCCAGAGTATTCACAAAATGCCTGGCTTCAGTAATTGCTCATTGCAGGCTCCAGGGGATACAAATTTACCCGTACCTGGACGACTGCCTCATACAAGCGGACGACAAATTGATGTTGACAAAAAACCTGGATTATGTCATACGATTACTTCAAGCTCTGGGATACACAGTCAACTTCCAAAAGTCAAGACTGCAGCCATCCCAGCAAATAATCTTCTTAGGAGCCAAACTAGACACAGCCTCTCAGATGGCTTACCTGACAGAAGACAAGCAAGAGAAGTTAACTCATTACTTCAAAGGTTTAGCAAAACTCACCCAGATGACTGCAAGGAGATTCCTACAGGCCCTGGGTTACATGGCATCCTGCATTCTCCTGGTTCCATTAGCAAGACTACACATGAGAAAGCTTCAATGGTACCTAAAAGCATTTGGTCTCAACACAGCAACAACTTGGAGACAATCATACTGCTCATTCCATGCCTACAAAAGGAATTCCTATGGTGGGCCTCGGTGAGCCAGGCAAACACAGGTATGTCATTCAAAAAACCACAGATAACACAGACCATGACCACAGACGCCTCAGACCTTGGATGGGGGGCGCACATGGAAGGCAGGTGTATACAAGGACAATGGTCTCCAAAGGAAACACATCTGCATATAAACCAAAAGGAAATGCTGGCAGTAATGCACGCCATCGAGGCTTTTCAACACCAACTCCAGCAAGGCCATTTACTGATATGGACAGACAACACCACTGTGATGTGGTACATAAACAAGCAAGGGGGCACCCACTCTTACCCCCTTTGCAGACTGACAATGCATCTTTGGGAGAAATCACTGAATCTAAACATCCAGTTACAATCCCAGTTTGTTCCAGGAAAAGACAATGTGTTGGCGGACAGCCTAAGCAGGAATTTCTCAGATCCACATGAGTGGAGGTTACATCTGAAGGCCTTCAGACAACTCACTTCGACGACAGACAACACCACTGTGATGTGGTACATAAACAAGCAAGGGGGCACTCACTCTTACCCCCTTTGCAGACTGACAATGCATCTTTGGGAGAAATCACTGAATCTAAACATCCAGTTACAATCCCAGTTTGTTCCAGGAAAAGACAATGTGTTGGCGGACAGCCTAAGCAGGAATTTCTCAGATCCACACGAGTGGAGGTTACATCCAAAGGCCTTCAGACAACTCACTTCGACATGGGGCAAGCCAGAAGTGGACCTATTTGCCTCTCATCTCAACCATCTTCTACCAAAATTCTGCACAAGGACATACCATCCAAAAGCTTGGAAAATAGATGCCCTCTCATTCAACTGGAACTCACTAACAATCTATGCATTCCCACCTCTGCCACTGATGACCTCAGTATTAATAAAGATCAAAGCAGAGAAACCCAAGGGAATCATAATAGCTCCGGACTGGCCAAGACAACACTGGTACCCACTACTATGGAGCATATGTCACACCAGGAGGTGGACCCTTCCCCAATGGCCTCTACTTCTGACTCAACACAACTTCGAAACAGTGCATCCAAATCTACAGACACTGCAGCTAACAGCCTGGGAGATCCCATAAATAGCTTCAGCCTATCTCTCTCCAAGGAAGTTCAGCAGATACTAACAGAGGCTCGAAGACCATCCACCAGAAAAGTTTACTTAGCAAAGTGGAAAAGATTCAGCAATTGGAATACCAGCAAGGGGCATGATGCATCATTGTTGAGCATCCCACTCATCTTGGAATATTTGGCAGATATGTTAAAGAATGGCCTCTCATATTCTTCCATAAAGATACATGCATCTGCTATTTCAGTTAGATACAACACTGATCCTCCTGTTTTTTCGCACCCTTTACTAAGGCAATTCCTCAGGGGAATCAAGAACATTAAGCCACCAAGAAAGGCCCCAGTGCTGGCCTGGGACCTCAATTTTGTCCTAGAAAAACTGACTCTACCTCCATTTGAGCCAGCAGCTTCAGTTGACTTGCAATTTCTCTCTTGGAAGACAGCTTTCCTGTTGGCAATTACATCAGCAAGAAGGGTCTCGGAGCTACAGGCCCTAATGGCAATACCACCCTTTATTATTTTTCACAGAGACAGGGTTTCATTAAGGACCAACCCTACTTTCATGCCAAAGGTGGTATCCAGGGTTTCTTTAAATCAAGCAATTCATCTGCCTGCTTTCTTCCCCAATCCTGAGAACAAGGGGGAAAGACTGTTGCATACCTTGGACATTCACAGACAACTTCGTTACTACCTGGACAGAGCCAAGGCCAGTAGGAAGTCTGAACAACTTTTTGTTGCTTACGCCCCTGCAGTCCAAGGAAAAGCAATTTCATGGGTTCATAGGTTCATAGGTTCATACTAGGCTATCTGCCCAAGGGCATTTATAAGCCTAGCCCATGGTTATGTGGCTTTCACCACCCCTTTAGTTTGAATAAAAACTATGCCTATCATTTTTCTGTGCCTCTGTCAAGCAGTGACACTGAAGTAATCCCTGGGGTATATCTGCGATCTCCCATCCATTGGTCAAGATTCCTCTTGAACAGGGCCAGCAAGATGCTCTGCCTCACATGTACCGGGATTTTGTTCCACAGCATAGGGAGTCTCTGGGTGATGAATCTGTCCCTCCAGCACGTTCTATTTATAACTGTGTCAAGGTTTAAGTCTCCCGCCCTTGTGGTTCTGAGGGATCTAGATTTTTTGAGGTGAAGCATATTCATCAAATCTGGGTTTGACATGGCCTTATATGTCAGGCACAGGTCACCTCTGAGCAAGCGGTATGAGACTGAATAGAGCTGGAGTTCTTTCAGTCGGGCAGCATAAGACATATTTTTGAGACCCTTTATACTTTTGGTGAGGAACTTTTGGGGCCTTTCAAGCTGCAGCAGGTGTCTGGTCAGATACATTACGAACGGGCATTGTACTCAATCATAGGTTTAATGAGTGATGAGTACAGGGGCGATGACCTCCCTTGATCTAGATGTGAATCCCTTCATGATCAGGTGGGCGATATAGAAGGTTTTCCTAACTACTTTAGTAACATGAGTGTCAAACGAAAGGCTACTGTCAACTTGGGTCCCCAGATCCCTGATGACTTTTTCTGTGCTCAGTGGATTGCCACCTATATGGTAGCTAGGGGTAACCTTGTTTTTCCTGAAGGGTATGACTATGCATTTTTGGCATTTAACTTCAGGCCATGGCTCTGGCACCAGTTATCCATTTCTGTGAGGCCCTTCTGGAGGATATCTGTGTCAGATGTGTTTTCAACTATGGCCAGTTTGCAGTCATCTGCAAACTTTGTCAGCTATAACCCTCCTGTGTTTGCTTGTACTTCAGAAAAGTAGATGCCGAACAAGAGTGGACCCAGGACTGAGCCCTGTGGGACACCACTTGTGACAGGCTTTGAGTCTGACATGGCTCCAGCAACTCTGACCCTGTGGGTTCTGTCACTTAGCCAGTTTGCAACCCATCTTGTGATGTATGGGTTTACATTCAAGCTGATGAGTTTTTCGATGATACCTGAGTGGGGTATTGTGTCAAAGGCCTTTGCCAGGTCGAGGTAGGCTGTATGGACTGCATTTCCCTCATCAATGGCCTTGGTGACTGTCTCGAAAAAGTCAACCAAGTTTAAGAGGCAGGATCTGCCTTTGACAAAGCCAAACTGGGTTGGATCCAAAGTCTGCAAGTTCCCTATGTCTTTATTTATGAGTTCCATTATGATCCTCTCCATGGCTTTGCAGATAAGGCTTGTCAAGCTAATGGGGTGGTGATTTCCAGGGTCTGTGGAGGCACCGCCCTTATGAAGTGGGACCACAGTCGCCGTGCGCCACTCCTTGGGTACGTATCCTGAGGTGAGGCTAAGATTAAACAGCTGTCCTAACTGTGGGTTTAATTCCTCGTTGAGTTCATGAAGCATACAGCCGGGGACACCATCCGGACTGTTTCAAAATGGATTGGACATTGCATCAGATTCTGTTATTCCTTTCATGGAAAGACTGTTCCAGCCAATGTCAGATCACATTCCACCAGAGCTACAGCCACCTCTACAGCATTCTTAAGAGGGGTGCCTACTAAGGACATTCTAGAAGCTGCTACATGGAGCTCCGTGCATACATTCTCCAAACACTACAATCTCCCTCTATACTCCAGATCCAGAGCAGGCTTTGCTTCGGCAGTCCTGCAGGGTTTGATTGCCACACCATCTTTTACCTAGAGCATTCCTCCTCCCCCAGCTAAGCTATGGTATTCTACCCACATGTTATGACTGCAGTTGCATTCTTGAAGGACATAGTACAGTTTTGTACCTACCATAAATGTAGATGTCCGATAGACATGCAACTGCAGTCGGATTTTCCCTCCCTCCATACCCCTCTATGCCTAGGGTCCACTCCTATCCCTGTTTCTCTTAGCTGGGGATATCTGTTATGGTGTATTTGTTTTATTGCTCATTTATTTGTTTGGAATCCTGTTTTTGTCTTCCAATTTGATTACAGCCTTCCTTGGAGGGCACCTGGCATCTGGGGCAAGAAACACTGAAGAAAATGGCGTTGGCTGATGCTTATATACTCCAGCCGCTCTGACGTCGGAGAGAAATGCGACATCAGCCGACGTCGGACCCAGACTTTGGAATCCGGCCGACCGAGGGCTGCCTGAGGCAGGACAACCCACATGTTGCAGTTTCATGTCTATCGGACATCTACATTTATGGTAGGTACAAAACTGTACTTTATGTGGTACATAAACAAGCAAGGGGGCACTCACTCCTACTGCCTATGCAGACAAGCTATGACCTTATGGAACACAGCTATAAACCTTCAAGTTCATCTGCAAGTGCAATTCCTGCCAGGTGAGAAAAACACACTGGCAGACGACTTAAGCAGAAACATCATGGATCCCCACGAATGGGAGTTGAATCCACAAATATTCAGAATGATAACACAGAAATGGTGGAGCCCGGACATAGATCTGTTTGCATCCCCAATAAACTGCCAGCTACAAAAATTCTGCACAAGGAGTTACCATCCACAATCATGGAAAGTTGATGCCCTCTTATTCAGCTGGAAGAACCTACAAGTGTACGCTTTCTCACCACTACCTCTCCTACCAAAGGTACTCATAAAAGCCAGGCAGGAAGAGCCAAAGATGATCCTGAGTGCACCAGACTGGCCACTCCAGCACTGGTACTCAATCCTAAGGAGCTTAGCACAAGAACCGCCCTGGATTTTGCCTCAAATCCCACATCTGCTGACTCAGCACAACAAACAAATACTACACAGCCAGCTAAAGACCTTAAACCTAGCTGCATGGAAGATTCCTTAGTCAAGCAAGCAATACCTCTCTCCAAAGCTGTTATGGATGTCATTCTGGAGGCCAGAAGGCCTAGTACCAGGATAGCCTATTCGGATAAATGGAAGAGATTCTGTGCCTGGAACCAAGCTCACACCTTGACCCTCTTGTCCCAAACATTCCTCAGATACTACAATATTTAACTGAGATGCTGGACAAAGGACTCTCCTTCTCATCCATCAAGATCCACGCCTCTGCCATCTCTGCTCATTACAACACAGATCCACCAATTTTCTCTAATCCTCTGTTAAAACAGTACCTCAGAGGGGCTAAAAACATAAGACTGCCCCGTAGAGCACCTACTCCAACTTGGGACCTCAACTTTGTTTTGGAGAAGCTAACTTTACCTCCTTTTGAACCAGCCAAGACAGCAGAATTAAAATATATCTCTTGGAAAACTGCTCTGCTCCTGGCAATAACATCAGCATGAAGAGTTTCAGAATTACAGGCACTAATGGCAGTGGAACCTTTCCTCATTTTCCACCAGGACAGGGTGTCTTCTGAACTAACCCTACTTTTATGCCAAAGGTGGTATCCAGTGTGACTCTAAACCAAACTATTCACCTGCCAACTTTTTATCCTAAACCACAGAATAAAGGAGAGAGACTACTGCACTCTTTGGATATTCACAGGCAGTTACACTTCTACTTGGACAAAACCAAAGCTTTCAGAAAATCTGAGCAATTATTGGTAGCATATGCTGCAGGAGGACAGGGAAAAGCCATTTCAAAACAGACTATTTCAAAATGGATAGGACATTGCATACATTTCTGCTACACATACCATGGAAAGCCTGTACCTAGCAGCATTAGATCTCACTCCACCAGGGCAACAGCCACTTCAACTGCCTACCTCAGGGGAGTACCTACCAAGGATATTTTGGAAGCAGCAACTTGGGAGTTCTGTACACACCTTCACCAAGCATTACCATCTGCCTCTATACTCTAAATCCAGAGCTGGCTTCGCCACTGCAGTGCTGCAGGGCCTTATAGCCACCCCAAATGCCTTATAGAACCAGCCACCCTTCCTCAGCTTTGGGATTCTACCCAAGTGTAATGACTGCAGCAGTGTAACACGATGAGCATAGTACAATTTTGTACCTACCATAAATGTAGATGTTCAAGTGTAGACACTGCTGCAGTCCAGGTTACCCTCCCTCCTTCCCCTCTTACTGGCTGGTACGTACCTATGTCTTCTACCCTTTCTACCTATGGGAAGTGTTTGCTGGTAGCTGTAAGTTGTTTTTTTGCTTTTCTTATGTATGTTTTGTTAGCAATTGGAATTGCCTACATATTTAGAGGCACCTGACATCTGGGGCAAGAAAAACTGAAGAAAATGGCGTTGGCTGCATCTTATAGCAGACCTGGACAAGCCACCACAGCTTTTGTCTCATTCAAGTGGTGTCTATGGAAGAAGACAAATATCTCTATCACCACCAGATTCACCTTTTCCGGACACGGATTTTGCCAATTCTTCTTTATGGATTGGAAATGTGCATCCTCCTCAAGCCAGGCATGAGCAAGCGTAAAGTTTTCTAATGCGATGCTTGCACCAAATCTTAGGAGTCTCACTTTGTGACCGCATAAGAAACTAGAACATCCAGCCCAGATGTGATCAGCAGCCAATGATCAATGAAACAGATCGAGAACATGAGGCTGTGCTGGTCTGGACATGTGTGCAGGCTGGACACCCGCCGTTTGCCATACAGACTAAGGAGAGAGCAGCCCGTGAACTGAGGAGTTCACAAGTCTGCACCAAAGAAGACGTACATTAAACAAGTTGAAGAGGACCTGAGAAGCTGGCAACTTGATCTGCAGGAGGCCAGAAACATTGCCATGGACCAAACAGCATGGAAAGGCATCGTGAAGGAAGTCCAGAATCCAATGGCACCCACAGTAGCGTACTGATTATGGGTCGACCACCTTCCGCCAGCTACCAGCTAGAGACAAAAGAAGAAGAAGTAGAGAATTTCAGTAGTGAACAAAAGGGGGAACTGGGGCAATCACTGTACTCCTTTTAAAAAATTGCTTTGCAAGGGAACCCCTCCCCTTCACCTTCCATGTTTGGAGATACAGCTCATCATAGTTCTGCTACTTATTTATATATTAATTCCAAGATCACTGTACCACCGAGAATTAGGAGTATTCCAAGGTATTATATCCCTGAACTTGGTATGTAGTAACTATGTTTTTATACATTCAGTCATGCTGTTCTGGGCCTTGAAATTCCAAATGGTTACCACTGGGAAATGTGCTTTGAAGAGAAACTACTGACTTGAAGCCTGTATGGGCAGTGCTATAATTTCAACACTTCACATGTGTGTTACTACTTCAGTGAAATGTTGTGACAAGGTTTTTTTTTGAAAAAACAAAAAGCAAAAATCCACACCAAACAGGAACCCCAGTGACACCTGATGAAGCATTGGTGAAAGCGCTTGTGTCTCTTTGTAATAAACCAGTACTGCTACTGAAGAATTTTTCATTGCTTTTTCTTTGAACTGGAGCCATACCTCAGTCAGTGTTTTTGAAGGTTTTTTATTTAATTTGTTCTTCAGTCATTTTTGTGGAGAAACTTATTTTAGGTGTGCTTTAAATGCCTTTGCAGGGCAATCATATTCTTTTTTTGAGCATATGCATAAACATACATGCACGTGTGTGTGTGTGTGTGTGTGTGTGTGTGTGTGTGTGTGTGTGTGTGTGTGTGTGTGTGTGTGTGTGTGTGTGTGTGTGTGTATCTATATATGTGTGTGTGTATATGTATATATATATATATATATATATATATATATATATATATATATATATATATATATATATATAATTTTAGGTAGTCATAAATACCTTGGTTTCAAACCGCCACTGGCTTAGTTAAGGACTAATGACAGTGGAGGCCCTTTTGTGGTATGCCTGCAGGATCACAACATATCATGGAGCATTATCTGACTGTGTTTTTACTAAGATAAAAGGGATATTGGGACATTATCTGATGAAGTCCAGCTATAGGACGAAAACGCCTTGATTTTGGAATTGCGTTAATAAATTGTGTTTTGCACTTTGTTCTTAACTGTGGTGGAATCTATCGTGCTTGGTGACATTCAACAGAAAACTGCTGTTTTTTTCTTCTACAAACACTGTAAACTACAGAAGAAGCAGGAAATGTGGAAGATAAACATAGATGATATGAAGGTAAATGAGAAAAGTAACTTAAAAAGCATCATGCTCAGTATGGTGATTAATTGAGACATCTTTGTACACAGGATGTCATTAGTGGGCTTGCAGCAAGTTAACAGTTCAGTGCAGCATTGCGTACTATCTTACCAGTGATGAAGGCATAGGCATCCATAGGAAACTTTGCTGACAGTATCAAGTTGTATGATAAGGCCGCTATGAGGGAGGGTCTCTTCATCTCAGTGTGTGTCATGGGAGATATAAGAGGTGGGCTAATGTCTGTCAACTAGGCTTCAATGTGAAACGCAAGCAATTTAGATAAAAGAAACAGACTTTAGACTTCCAGGGCAATAATGAAGCCTGAGAGGTTGTTAGTGACAGTGACTGAGGAGGAAAGGAATCTGGGTGTGGTAATGTGATGTAACTACATGCTTACACACATTGCAACAGTGCATGCTGGGTATAGTGGTAAGGGATGTGCCATCAGGAGGGCTGAAGTCATCTTCTACAGTACCGTGCTGAGCCTGTGTCACCTTGTACATTCTTCCACTGCTTATTTGAAAATACGTAAGCAAGCAAGATAAATAGCCACACTGACTCAGGGTCATATCTGGTGGGATGTATAGACAAAGAGATAGCAAAGATTCAACATATATTAGAAGAACGGGGAATAATAAAACATGTTAAGTCAGGCATAGTTTGTGGTGAGAATGTGGGTATTAGTTAACTGCCATTTGTGATATCTCCATTAAGAGCAGTAAGCAGAGGATGTGGGACATGCAGTCAGTGTTTACATACTTTTGTATGTACATTCAGAATTTTCATATCTAATTACCCAACAGTAATGCAGTAAGGTGCAAGGGGAAACTAGTTAAAGGAAGCTTTACATGGATCACAAGAAATAATATTTTAGAGAAAGATTACTACAGCAGTTGAATAAGAAGCCCAGTTTACTGATGAGTATGTGAAATTATAGCATTTTAAGACAGCAAGGTATGAAAATGAGGATGGACTCAAAACAGCTGACAAAGTAGCCATAAAGGTCTGGTCATATAAGTGATAAGGCATTGTTAAAGAGTTCAGGTGAGGGGTTGAATGCCCTAAGTGAACCTTATCACCTACTTCAGTGGGTTCTTGAGAACAAGTAGGCATCAGGAGAAAGAAAACTGTTTTAAAGTGCAAGTTAATAGTTATCCTGGAAATCACCACTGCTGTACTTAAGCAGTAAGGCATGAGATGTCTTTAGTCATTTTGTAGTAACACTGGATTTATTTATATATGATAAGGCAGATAAACTGAGTGGAGTGTCATTTTGTTTTTAGACATATGGCTATAGGTTTTTTTTTGGGGGGGGGGGTTCTGTATAAAACAACTATTGCATAGGCAAAAAATACTTCTGTTAAAATAATTTATATTTATGTATTTTGCAACATAGGTTCTTAGGTGTGTACTAGGCCAATGGCCTGGAGCCTTTACAAGTCTAGTCCATAGAAGTGCCTTGGCATCATGCTGCCATTAGTTCCCAGTGCCTCTATCAAGTAGAGCTACTGGAGTGATCCCCGCGGTGAACTTTTTATTTCCCAAACACTTATCAAGACTTCTCTTGAAAAGGGCCAGTGAGGTGCTGTGCTTGACATGTATGGGAAGTCTATTCCGAAGCAGGGGCAGTCTCTGGGTTATGAACCTGTCCCTTCAGCATGTTCTGATGATTGTGATAATGAGATTGAGGTCCCTGGAACGTGTGGTGTGGAGGGATTGGGATTTCTTTAGGTCCAACATTTCTAACAGGGCTAGGTCAGACATGGCTTTGTAAGTCAAGCAGAGATTGCCTCTTAACAGATGATATGAGACAGAGAAAAGCTGGAGTTTTTTGAGTCTGTCCATGTAGGGCATGAGTTTAAGGCCTAGGATCCTCTTCATGAGGTACTTTTGTGGCCTTTCCAGCTGTTGCAGATGTTTAGTGAGGTACATGCCAAATGGGGCATTATACTTGATGATTGGTCTAATGAGGGAAGAGTAGAGAGAGATGATGACCTCTTTCTTGCTGGGTGCAAAACCCTTGGTAATGAGATGTGCCACACAGAAGGACTTTCTGACCGCATTGGCAATGTGGTTGTTGAAGGAGAGGTTGCTGTCAACCTGTATCCCCAGATCTCTTATAACACCTTCACTGTTCAGTGGGCTACCATCAGTGTGATGTGGTAATTAATGGGAACTGTGTTTTTCCCAAAGGGAATGACAATGCATTTTTGGCATTAAGCTTAAGGCCATGGTTTCAACACCAGTCGTTGGTCTCAGTGAGGCCTTTCTGTAGGATGTCTCCATCACTTGGGGAGTTAATAATGGCTCCCAGCTTGCAATCGTAGTTGAATGTAGTCAGCCAGAGTCCCTCTGTCTTGGCTTGGACTTAGAGAAGTAGATACCAAACAGGAGAGGACCCAGGACTGATCCCTGTAGGACTACACTTGTGACTGGTCAGCAGTCTGACCTGGAGTCTGCTACTTTCATATTGTGGGTTCTATCTGTGAGCCAGTTTGCAGCCCACCTAGTGATATAGGGGTTGATGCCCAGTTTGGTGAGTATATCAATAATTCCTGAGTGGGGAATGGTATCAAAGGTCTTGGCCAGAACGAGGTAGGCTGTATGAACTGCCTTGCCTTCATCCATAGCTCTGGTGACTGACTCAAAGAAGTCAACCAGGTTGAGCAGGCATGATCTACCCTTCACAAAACCAAATTGCGTGGTATCCAGAGTTTGGAGATTCCCTATATCCTTGTTAATTATGTCCATGATGATGCACTCCATAGCCTTACATATCAGACTCGTCAGGCTAATGGGGCAATAATTCCCAGGGTCTGTAGTCACTCCCCCTTTATGGAGAAGGATGACTGTAGCAGTGCGCCATTCTGTAGGGACAAAGCCTGAGGTGAGGCTGTGATTGAACAGGGCACAAAGGTGTGGTGCCAGTTCACTTTTTAGTTTGTGTAGAACACAGCCAGGGATATTGTTGGGTCCCATGGAAGCTGTATTTTTGGCCTTGAACAATGCAGCTTTAACCTTTGCTGCAGTAATGCTGGGTGCCTGGCATTCTTCCGGTATTGTGATTGGTCCTTTGGGGGGGGGGGGTAATGTTGACACTGAATCTGTCAGCCAGTATGTTGGCAATATCTGTTGGCTCAGTATAGGACATACCATTGTGCAGTAACTCAGAGCAAGTCTGGATATTGCTGTGGAGATTCTTGATATAACTGTAGAAGGATTTGTGGTTGTTTTTAGTGTTTGCCACACTTCTGCCTTCATAGCTAGCTTTAGAGGTTTTGATAAGGGATCTCAACTGTTTGTTGAGGCTAATAAGGGAGTTTTTCCAGTGTTGGGACTTCACCGTTTTCTGCAGTAGTTTCTTCCTTCTGTTGTAGAGTTCAGGGGAACAACCAGATTGGCTTCCTTTTTTGGAGGAGAGTGTCTTGGTTCTGTTGGGTATGGCTATTTCCATGCATTTATGTACATGTTCATACAGTGCATTGGTGTATGATTCAGACGTCATTCACCTGTTTTCCATTTGCTTGGGTGCCATGAAGTTAGCCACCTCTGTTTTTAGGAGCCCAAAGTCAGCTTTGGAGAAGTTTTTCATGGTGGTTACCTTTGCTGGTGGTGTGGGTGAGATGTGGATTTCCATGGTAATTAGTCTGTGGTCGGATCTAACCAGGGCAGAATTGACTATTGGTGTCCATGTTAGTAATAACCAGGTCAAGGATGTTGATTCCTCTAGTGGGGATAAGAATGAGCTGGTTCAGCGCATTGGCATTAATGAATTCCAGGAAGCGTTGGGCAAGTGTATTGGTGCATGAGTAGTTTTCCCAGTTGATGGAAGACTAGTTGAAGTCACCCAGTATGAGAGTGTTGGGTTGGACCCTAATAGTTTCCAGGGTGCTTAGGAACGTGGAGTGAGAGTCTTGGGACATGTTTAGAGACCTATAGCAGGCTACGACCTGAATCACCATCTTACCCACTGTTAGCTGTACCTGAAGCATCTCCGATGCGTTATGCTGGGCTACTAGTCTGGAGGTGTGCATATCCTTTATGAATATGGAGATGCCACCACCTTAGGAACATATCTGAACACAGGAAAATTTCTTTTGGTATTAAGGGTGCTTTCAACACCAGTATCTCTCTTTATAAACTGTCTTGCTGGATCTCCAGAAACATATCAGAATGCCTACTTGAATTTGCTTACCTCCTGCCCTGAGCTTACTATCCATGACCCAGTTAGTGCGCAGTGACAGCTTGAGTCCCAGGTCCAAGGTAGTACTGTAAAGAGGAGGGGATTGTAGAAGAGGACGTAATCACTGCTAAGAAAACAATATATTTCACAACTTAACTGAAAATGTATTTTTCCTAATAATAATTTGTCATCCCTTTTAATGTAATTTTTAAGGAAAACATTATGTGGGGTCTTGGAAAATATTCTAAGGATGAACACTACTGTTAATCAAAGTATGCTTCTAAGTGGGGACACCAGCTTGCTTTAATTTGGATTGTGGGTAGTTTTGTTACGATACTTTATAACTGGCACGCTATTGCCTTTGTTATATCCCCATGACATGTGGAACAGATAAGAATTTGCTGCTCTCCATCTGTGTATGACTAACTTTGTCCATTTACTCTTTTAAAGGTAAGTGGTAAATGCGGCAGTAGGACCATTTAGGACCTTACGACTATGGAGAAGTAGTTTGTACTAAGTACAGTGCAAGGCAGTTTTGGGCAGTGTCTATTTTGTATTTTTAGAAGTGCTTACTTGTAAAGGTGTGTGTAGTTTGGCACAGACATGGTGAAAGTACAGAGTTCTTGAAAGTTTCAGCAAAAGCTTTGAAAGAAGCAAATAAAGTGGTTTGCTTCAGTAGCACTATTTTAGACTACTGTTGCTTTTTTTTAAGTAGAAATTTTAAAGAATAACATCTGTGATAGTAAACTCAGAATTACTGCTCTTTGAGATGGTGCAGAAGGCTTAGACATTTTAAACTTCCAAAATAGATGGTTGCCTTCAGCTGGAAGAAATTTCGGAGTGTCTGTTGGATCTCTGACAAGGCAGCTGAGGAGAGTACTTCATGTTTCATTGTGCTGCATGTAGCAATCCACAAAGTTCAAATATAATTTTGCTACAGTAAGGAAAAAGAAATGTGCTAAATTTGAGATGTAACTTTTTTTCTACTCTAATGTACTATTAGGTACTCAGAAGTGTGTCTTTTAATGTTACTCTGGAATGTCTGCTTTGGTTGTCTGGTAATGGCTGCATATTTGAAAGTTCTGGCGCTAACATCTGGCACTTTACAGATGCTAAGGCTTTTGCACAGTGGTTTGTTAAAAAAAAAAAAAAGAAGATTTTCTACATTTGCTTCTCCAAGCATTAGTTTAGATGATGAAACAAAGATGTTGACTTGTGTGTGTGTGTGTGTGTGTGTGTGTGTGTGTGTGTGTGTGTGTGTGTGTGTGTGTGTTTTGTTTGTGTCTGCTTGTCTTAGTATACATATGCATATGTATGTATATTAAATGTCTGAATGTACACATACATGTTCACATGTGTGTCTGTATCCATCTGCCTATATATATATATATATATATATATATATATAGAGAGAGAGAGAGAGAGAGAGCATTTCTCACTCATTTTACATATATAGATATGTATCGATAGACATATCCTCTTAAACACAACTACGTTACTTTCTTCAAGGCAACTGGCTCCCAGTGAAGGCCTGAACCATCCTTTGTCTGGGCCTTCATCTCTTCAAATTACTCCACCAAGGTGACCCTTCACCACTTGCAATGAAGCGCATCACTAACACCCAGCCTACAACCTCAGATGTCACAGTATACAAGGCCCTACTCTTCCAAATCCTGTCTACTAAATGACATTGCTCTGCCTCAAGTTTGTGTACTTGCTCCAAAACTGTGGCAATCTTTTCCTCACTATTGCACCTAGTATCTGTTTGAGCAATGTAAAAACAAATGCTAGAATGCAGAAGTTATCACTTAAGAAACACTACTCTGCACTAGGTTAATTCCTTTGTATGTCACCCCATTTATGACACTACTGTTTGAGATACCATTTGCTTGCTTCCTGTAAATATGTACATTTGATTGCTTCCTGTAAATATGTACATAGCATTTTATTTCTCAATGTTCACTGTTATTATACAAAATGTACCTTTCTCCGTCCCTCTATATCTTTACCATTACTCATATCTTGGTTTGTCCTTTGTAAACAAATGTGTTACCCTACAATTTACAAAACTAATCCTTTTAATCACTCTTTTCTTGCTACTCCTCTCATCCTACTTTTAACTTTGTAAAATACAAACATCAACATGATGTAAAATTTGCACGTATCTCTTATTATTTTTTTTTATTTTATTTTTTTTTTATTTGTGACCAGTTGGTACTCTTTTGTGTTCCACTGTTTTGAATGTAATCTAGGCTGAGTCTGCAATTGGCCATGCTGTGATCATTGCCCTAACATGTTAACAAATTGTATGATCATTGCATGGGAAAAAAGTCAATTGATCACATCTTGCCAGCTTTGTGTCTGTGTGAGATTGTGAACAGTGGGGATTGGGGAGTTTGCCCTTTCCCCACTGTAGAGAGTTTTCAGAGTTGCTATATATAATTAGTGGAGAGCTCCCCACCCACAACAAACTCTGCTTTTAATATTTTTTGTTGTTTTTCATTTAAGTGAAGATCATATACATATATATATATATATATATATATATATATATATATATATGGGTCCCCTTTACATTACCAAAACGACACTTCACCGACACGCGGAAGACCGAGATGAAACGACCGACAGGTAAGTTGACCGAAAAGGTGATTTGCCGACAGCCGAAAGACGGACAAGGGTAACGTGTGAGTGCAACTCGGTAAGTGTGCGGCAGCGACGGAGTTAGGAGTGGTCAGGTAAGTGTGCGATATTGTGGGATTTTGGGTTAGGGTGTGGGAAAGGTGAGTGTGTGGTAGTGTCGGAGTTAGGGTTCGGGTAAGGTAAGTGTGTGATAGTGACAGACTGTAGTTTAGGGATGGGTTAAGTGAGTTAGGTTTAGAGTGCGGGTAGGGTGAGTGTGCGATAGTGACGGGCTTTATGTTTTAGGGTGGGTTAAGTGAGTTAGGGTTAGGGTGCAGGTAGGTTGAGTGTGCGATAGTGACAGTCTTTAGGTGTAGGGGTTGGTTAAGTGAGTTAGGGTTAGGGTGCGGGTAGGGTAACTGTGCGGTAGTGTCGGACCTTAGGGTTTGGGTTAGGGTTAGTGGATATGTCATCGTGTGTCATGTGTAGTTTACGTTGTTTGTGTCGGTGTAATTGTGTTCGGTTTTGTGAGTTATCGGTGTTGTATGGTTTCGGTTATTTGGGGTCGGTGTTTTGTGTGTCAGTAATGTAAAGTAGACCCATATATATATATGTACACACACACACACACACACACAAACACTTGCCTATGTATATTGGCTCCACTGTGAAATGTGTTACTTCCAAATGAAGTTAGAGCCAGATGAACCGCGAAGCCCCTTGTAACCTCCCTACTTGTATGTAGTAACTCCACAGTTACACAACCACAGAAAAAAGTAAAAACTGGAATAAATCTGTGAATTATTGCCAGTGCAGTATTAGACACAGTGCTGGTAATTAATCTGTTTGAGAAATGACAAGTCAAAGAGCTGAAACCTAAGCAATGCATCTTTATCTATTTTGCACTCCACCAATGGTAAGGGGACCCCCACATACACACACCACTGGATCATGATCAACTGGGGCCCTAGGCTGGGTAATGGATCAATTCGGGCTTCCCACCACATCCACAAGCAGCCATTCCAGTGTCCCATTACTTGGCTGTTTTTCCCCAGTTACCATAAACACTGTTCAAGATGTCAGTGTATATACAGATATTTGGATTTAATTTAAAACTTTTATTTCAAATTGTATAGCATAAACACTATAAACGCCATTTGCTAAACAAAACAGTACAGTCTCACAATGAAAACAGATTTAGCATGAAAGTATTGTTGTGTAAAATCTTACCATAACTTTAGATGTCCTTCTCACCTATATGGTGCTGTATCCATAACACAAGGGAGTCTGCCTCTGGTCGACCCGCATACATCTGGCCATTTTGCAAAAGATAGATGCTACTGCAAGAGTGCATGTGATGTCCTGTTTCTTTCTGCAGACATTGGCCATAAACAGATGGATGCAAAACAGACATCAGTACGCACCAACCTCACAACTGTATGCTGCCAGAATCAGCGAGTATAGAGTGGGTACTCAGGAGTCAGGCAAGTGTAAGGGGAAGGCAGGATGGGAAGTTATACAGCAGCATATAGAAGAGAAGGACGTCTAAAGTTATGTCCTATTCATATGCTGCTGTACCCATAACACAAGGGAGAGTGCAAAAGCTCCTGTTATTAAGATTTGGGGGAGGAACAGAAGCATTTTCCACAAATCTATGAAGAATGGCTCTAGCAAAACATGCCCTGGCTCTAGAAATGATGTTCAACTTGTAGTGTTTGGTGAATGTATGGACAGAGGACAATGTAACTGCTTCTAAAATGGCAGCTATATCCAAACCCTTGAAAAGAGCCGCAGAGGAGGACTGCCCTAGTGGAGTATGCCTTTACTGGGAAGGGAAGCCTTCTCACATGGGCTGTATAACAAAAGGAGATGGTTTTAGAAATCCAAGAGGATATGGTTTGCTTAGAAATGGGGTGTCCCAGGGCTCTTGGGTGTTAGGAGACAAAGAGCCTATCCAATTTACAGATTGATTTGGTCTTAGCCAAATAGTATCTGAGTTGTCTGTGTACATGTAAGAAATGTAGGATTCTTTCAGCCGAGTTTTGAGATGAAGGGAAGAAGGTCAGAAGGTTGATGGCCTGATTCAAGGACAGCTCATTGACCCATTTGGGCATGAAGGTTGCTTTAGTAATTAAACACACCCTATCCTTATGGAAAACAGTAAACAGATGAGAGGCCATAAGGGCTTGTAGTTCAGAAAACCTTCTTGCTGAAGTAATGGATGATTTTCCATGTGCAGCATTGGAGAGAGTAGACCTTGGCTGGTTCAAAGGGTGGTAGTGTCAATTTTTCCAGGATGCAATTTAGATCCCAGGGAGGCTGAACTCACTTCCTTTGAGGTCTAAGGTGCTGAACCCATTTCAAAAATAGTTTAACTTCAAACTTAGAAGCCAGAGGTAGGGTGAGTGGCAGGCAGGCTGAGATGGAAGATAAGTGGGTCTTGATTGAAGAAGAAAACAATCCAGACTTCGTCAATTCACACAGGTAAGACAAGACCACTGGTGGTTCTACTGCCAGTGGTTGTAAATTGTGTTCTTGACATCAGACAGAAAATCTCTTCCACTTAGAAAGATATGATTTCCTGGTAGTTGGTTTTCTGGCCTCCTGCAGAACCTGAAGCATGTCCTCTGTGTATATGTGTCTGAAGGGAATCAATGCCCTATCACCCACAGAGTAAGATTCAGAGTGGTCATTTGAGGGTATAAGAGTGTTCCCTTCTCCTGTGTGAGCAGGTCCATCTGGTGGGGTAACCTGTGGAGATTGCCCTTGGCTAGATGGAGTGATAGGGGGAACTAGTGCCTCCTTGGCCACTAGGAAGTCACCAACAAGATTTATGGTTGTTCTTTCTGAATTTTCAACAGAACGTTTTGTATGAAAGGGAAGTGGGGGATTGCAAGGAAATGAGAGAGCATCCACCCTCCATGCTTCAGGATATGGTACCCTGGAGCAGAAGGTTGGAAGCTGTCTGTTCATGGGGGAGGCAAACAGATCCATATCTGGACTACCTCATAGATAGGTACAGGAACACATATTTGTGTAGCATCCTTTCGTGAGACTGAGTAATGGTCCTGCTTAGAGTGTGTGCCATCACATTGTCTACTGAAGGTATGTAGATGGCTTGGATGTTGACTTGTCTCTCTAGAGCAATTTCCCATGCTTGCAGGGCCAATCTGCACAGGAGGTAGAACCTTGTCCCCCATTTGTTGATGTATCACAGCACAGTGGTACTGTCTGTTTACTACCTCAGTGTGCCTGGTAGTAGACGATCCTTGAAAATTTGTAGAGCTAATATCAAGGCTGTCATTTCCTTGGTATTGGTATGCTCTTTCTGTTGAGTGAGGGTCCATTGGTTTCTCACTCTCCATTCCCCTAAGGTTGCTCTCCAACATGTGTCTGAAGCATCTGTGAAGAGGTTCTGCTTAGGGGGCAGGGATTGTAGGGGCATGCCTGGGTTGGCCTTTATCTGGGCTGCCCACCAATTCAATTCCCTGGAAAGGCATGGAAGTATTGGAACCATGAACTCTAGAGGGTCCAGGTGTTGTTTCCAGACTGTTCACAAGTACCATTGGAACTTTCTCATGTGAAGCTTTGCCAGGAGTACCATGGGGATGGTGGAGGCCATGAATCCCAGGAGCCTGAGAAACTCCCTGGCCAACAGGGCTTTGAGAGGGAGTAACTCCTTGAAATAAGAAGTGAGATGAAATTTTTTTCTGGGGGAAGATGGGCCATGTTTTTTTTCTGTTAGAATCCTGCATCCCAGAAATACATGGTCCTATGAGGATATCCGGGATGATTTTTTGAGATGTATTGTGAACTCCAGACTTCTCAAGAGGGAAATAGTAAAGTCCAGGTGTTGTAGGACCATTGGAATTGATGGGGCCTGTATGAGGAGATTGTCTGGATAGGGAAATATTTGGATTCCCCTTGTTCTGGCATAGGCCATGACTAGTGCTAGACAATTTGTGAAAACTCTTGGGGCCATAGAGAGGCCAAATGGCAAAGCACAGAACTGAAAGTGTGCAGAACCCACTGAAAAGCAGAGGAATTTCCTGAAGAGAGGATGGATTGGGATTTGTAAGTAGGCATCCTTTATATCCAAGAATGCCAAGAAGGCCCGGGGAAGAATCAGAGGAAATAGTGTATGAAGAGTGAGCATCTGAAAGGAGGGTACCTGGAGGAAGGTGTTGAGATGGGACAAATCCAGGATTGGTCTCCAGGGACCTTCTTTCCTGGGAACCAGGAACCAGGAACATCCTGGAGTAGAATCCTTTTATTCTTGCATGAGGAGGGACTTCTTGTATTGTTCTTTGTGTGAGGAGTTCGTGAAGAACTGGAGGAAAGGAAGTCGGTTGGTCTCAAGGAGGCTGTGGAATGACTTTGGGAGTAAGTTTCGTCTCCCATGTCATAAAGTGTCCCTGTTTTATTACACAGAGGACCCAGGAGTCCTGGGTAGCCAGATTCCAAGCAGGGAAGGAGAGAGAAAGAGAGAGACACATGGAAAGAGGGGTGTCTGGATCTATTGCCTGTTAGTCACAGGTCACCAGACTTAGCCTGAAAGGGCTGTTTGGAAGTAGGAGTAGAGGGAGAAGGCCTGGAGGAGGACTGATTCCTGGAATCTTTTTTGCCTTTGGTTGTCATCTGTCTAGCAGGCCTTCTTACAAAGGAGATTTTGGCAGGGTAGTGCCTTTAAAAACATGGAATGGGGAGACATAAATGTGTCTCAGATCCTGTAGTTCCTTATCCTTCTCTTGAAGTGCCTTGAAAAGTTCAGCAGCTGCTGATCCAAATAAAGCTTTGTTGTCCAAAGGAGGGTCTAGGAGTTTAGACTTAATGTCATCAGGGAGAGGCTGCAACCTAAGCCAGGAATATCACCTGATGACAGACCCTGAGGCAGCAGCCCTAGATGAGGCCTCTACCGCATCATAACTGCACTTGATAGAGTCTATCAGAGACCCAGTCAAAATTCTTTGTAGTGCATGGAGCTTTAGCTGTTCCATGTACTGCTAGTTACAAGAAAAAAAATTGCTGAGCATTTTGCTGGCTTTCAAAGCCATAAAGCACTTAGCAACGACTGTCAGAAAGACAGTGTAAGAGATTCTATTATGTTATCAAAAGTTGGGGATGCATTAACTGTACAGACAGCTGGCAGAAACAAATCTATTTTTGTTTTGCCACTGTTGTTGGCAGATTAGTACTGGCAGATTTAACTGTCTAGCCTGATACCCTATCTTAAAAACTGAAGCAGGCGGTGCTTAACACTTGTTAAAACCATGTCTCGTGCTGTAGAAGTGCATAATGATTTGTCTTTTTCCAGATATCGGAGAGTAATCCCCACACTCCATCCACAACATTATTACTACTTCAAATGTTACTGCTAGTACTGGTAAGAATACAATATGCTTGAGAAAAAAAAGTGTAAAATATGATAGCAGTTTCATGTTTTCCATATGTACATAAAAATAAAGGCTATAGATATTAAAAATTGTATTAATTTTATAGACATCGGATTGCTGAACGTTCTTCACATTAGTTTACTAAGAAATATGGAAACAGCAGAGTTTTGCTCTTTAACAAAATGTTAAAGGCTATATACCCAAATTGCAATTCATTTTATAGAGATTTGCATGCTGAATGTTTTGCTCTGACAGTTGACATGTTATCTTGCTTTGTTTTAAGGTTACTCACTTTTTGCTTGTTAAGCATGATACAATGTTTGTTCTTTGTTATTCAAACTGCCTGCTCATTTTTTTTGTACTGAACCATGTGTTCACAGTACAAACATGCAACTTTAAATATGATGAGTATTGGTGGAGTATATGTGGATGAGGTTAAGAAATGCTGAAGTAACTTAAGATATTTAAATGAATACCAATATTTTTTGATGATGATGGTGAAACAACAGCAAACGAAGCATAGGGTACTATGGACCAGATGTATTATTTTTGTCACACCCTGATAGCTAATTCTAAGGTTAGGTCAATTCTCATTTTATATTTATGCAGTCTTGTTTCACTTGGTACCCAAATAGCACTGACAGTTCTGCACCATTTGCTAGGTGTGTGGTCAGAAAAAGATGAATAATTGATGAGTTTGGTGAATCTGTAACTCCTTGTAAAAGAGAGACTTTTTTAGGAAAATAAAATTGTTTATTTTTTTTTTGTTTTTGTTTTTTTCAGAAATTTCAAGTTTTTCTCTTCCAAGAAGTTCTAGTTATGACAAGAACAATCACCCAGTCAGACCAGCTCTATTACCAGCTTCACCAACAGCCAGTCCCCATCAAGGACCTTGTGCTGGAAGATCTTCAGGATGGGGAGGTGAGACTTGGAGGATCTATCAGAGGCGCATTTAGCAACAATGAAAGAAGTAAGTAGAGACCTATCACTTCATTCAATATCCACATGTATTTTCACAGCTCCTAAGTAAAGTACCTACCGGGTTTATAGTTTAAGGAAGCAGGGAATTGTTAACAGTGAGAGTTGGAAAAGGGGAGAAACCTGATCAGAAAAATACTAAGCCCTACCAGTATGTTGCTTTGCAAGCAAGCGGCAGAGTTCACAAATCCAGTTTGATTAGTAGCTTCACTTTTTTTTTCTTAAAGTATTTTATTAAACTTTTAAAATGATAACAAAGTGTTTCAAGACTTGAAATATCATGGAATAAGTAAACAAACTGAAGCATGTTGTTTTAAGATGAAATAACAGTACAATTATTTACATTATATACAAAATGCCTGAGACCAAATTATCAGTAGTTAACACAAGACATACATAAAAATGATAAAGATGAGTTATATTTGTATTTAAGATAAAAATGTTTCACTGAGCTTCAGTTTCTACATGGTATTGTTAAAGTCCCATTGCCTGCCTTATGCATTCCTTGCTTAACAGAATAGGTTCAAATTTAAAATTTTAACACGTAACTTATTTCCACCGCACTAGTAATGACACAAGTAAAACTCTTCATATCTTTACTGTATTCTTTCCTTACAACGTTTGGGAAGGGTCATCTGTTCCTCTTCTCCACTGTTACATTTATTCTTCCTAAACTTGTGAGGCACAATGTGGCTAAATAATTACTTTTAATGTGCATTCATCGGTAAATGTATGCAGTGGTGATTTTTTTTTCTTTTTGAAGTAGCATATATGTAAGCGCACAGCACAAGTAGACAAATGGTTCCTCAAATAAAGAGAAATATCAGCAACGAGACCAAACACTGCTAAAAGCAAAAATATGAGATTTATTCATGGTAAGCACTTTCACGCCCTTAAACGGTGCTTCCTCAAACCGTTAAGGGTGTGAAAGCACTTACTGTGAATAAATCTTATATGTTTGCTTTTAGCCATGTTTGGTATCATCATTTTTTACACTGGGACTGACACAGTACAAGTACTTGAATGTTGTTTAAGGTAATATGACAAAGCAAAACAAGCCTTAACTGTAGAAGGGCATTATAAAATCAAACATGTAAAGCAATGTCTTTTGGCTTTTCCAGGGTAGGGGTCACCACAGCAGATCACCAGTCCGCAGATTGGTTGGCAGTGGTATTTTTACGATGTCGAGCTGCCAGCCCAGCACCCAACCTGCACACACACATACTTGCGTGTCTTTAAATATTCACTTGACCACAGGGAGGACATACAGATGCACAGAAGGTACTCCAGCTGAGAATCGAACCGGAGAACCTCTTGTACCACCACAGCCAACATAAATTCAAACATGTAATAACCATAATTGCATTCAGGGATTACAAGTATTGCTACAAAGGATCCTGGGGATGTAACCTTTAACAACTGTTCTTTTTTAGCCGTGTTGTTCAATTTTAATTTCTGATTGGTTACAAATGTCAGAAGCAGATCATGTTAATCCCCTTGCTCCCAAGTTTTCTCTTCTTAAGTTGTTGTGAAAATAGGAATGTTAATAAAATATTGTGGAAGTTTGACTTTTCTGAAACTCAGAAACATGTAAAAATGCAGATAGTGTAATATTTATGAATGTTTCTGAATTAGCAGCAATTCAGTTTGTTTTCTGAAACTCAGAAACATGTAAAAATGCAGATAGTGTAATATTTATGAATGTTTCTGAATTAGCAGCAATTCAGTTTGTTTACCTGGTTCAGAAGAACAAATCACACATGTTCTTTGTTTAGCTCTTGCAGCAGATCCCACTTTGGAACAAGGCCAGCTCCTCTATATGCTGTGTTGTTGGCTACTATTCCATCCATCAATGCAAGTGCCCATGGTACCAATGTCAAACACTAAATGTATTCTTAATTACTGTTTTGAGTAAAAATAGTGTTAAGTCTTCCATTATGGAAGGTACTGTTCAGCATATCTTTACTATTTTGCACTTGAACTGTATGTGAAGGAATATTTGTTTTTAATACAGTGGCGGCTGGTGACTTCAAATCAAAGGGGGGCTGCAGGAGACAGCTGAATGGGTGGGGCCAATGGGAAGGGGTGTGGCCAACTAGAAAGGGGAGGAACTATGCTCAAAACCACAAAAACTGGAACTTTAATTAAATACGCTGGCCTGGGTGCCAAACCATCATTATGAGAGTCCAATCAAGACAAAATGAAGTGTAGAAGAAAAAAAATATTTCAATGCATTGGCTGCGTGGCAGCTTACTTAATATCTAGATGGAAACAGAAAAGTTGTGAGGCATGAAAAAATAAATTATTTTTTAAATACATTACTGGAATGCCAGTCAAAATCAAGTATAAGAAAAACAAGCAGCACTCAACTCAAACCACTTCTCCTTGCACTGCAGTTCTAATTATAATTTATATTCAGCTTAAAAGTACCAAGTAACATGCTGAAAGTAGCAATCTTTGTGATACCCCCACTTGTAAAAATGTTTCTTATCCAAAAAGACCTGCTGCCTGACAAAACTATCTACTTACCTGATAGATTGGCATTCTGTTTAGTTTATGGGAAAAGCCTGCAAAGATGACTGCAAGTCTCCAGCAAAGGTAATGAGCTTCTTAAAATACTGTAATCCTGTCCTTTATTACAAATGCTGTCATATGCATTTCAATACCCAAGGCTTACACGTTATCTAGTTATGCAAGTATTCTCTGCATGGCAACAACAAAAAGGCTTTCAATGTTGGTAATTCTTTACCAGTATACTTATTAAAGCTTACTTGCATTTTACAAAAACAGACAAGCTTATCTGATGGTCATGAAAGCATTGCTACTTAAACACAGAGCAACGGGCACTTTCTGAATAATAAGAAGCATAATCAACAGTATAAAAATATGACAGAAAACCGGAACATTCTGCAAAATCAAGCGAGGACAGATGAAAAGCAAATGTAGTACTTGTGCCTACCTTGGTGGGATATTCTGCACACTCACACTGCATAACTGCTCCTTGCCTTGCTTGGACACATCCAGAGTCACTACATGGGGGACTGGGGTGCAACAAGTATGTCACAATTTGAAATGTCTCTGGCTGACTGTGATGGCCCTGAGACATTTGTCATACCTCTCAACCTCAGAGCAAGAAATCTGGACAAACCAATACATAGAAGTGGGACAAAGGCCCAAAAATAAGGACAATATTTAAATACTGCTCTTATAAACTTTCTAATAGAATAGTAGGTCTTGCATTAGTATGAATTTTCTGAAGGGTATGAAATCTGAAACTCAAATGTCTGTCTTTATTTTCTAACTTCACTCTTTAATGTTTTGCCACTAATTTGCCAGAAAACCACAATTTTATGAAAAATGGACCAAAAATGTGATGCAAAAATATAAAATAGCCACACAATACAGCTGGGAACCTGTCAAAGTAGGGACACTTTTTTAATATTAGTACTGTTATAACTTGAGCAGCTGACAAAATAAACCAATCTACATGCATTTCTGAAATAAAAGTAATCTATAACTCTGATTATTACAGTTATTTATTAATTGTAAACCCTCCACGTTTTCTTCCAAAATTGCCATTTTGCAAAGGGATTATTAGAGGGAGAGCAACATTTTGAGCCAAAATCAGGGACAGTTGAGAGGTTTGGATGTGCCTAATTCTATAAAGCAATTTATTTGCATGTACCGCTCAACCTGTTAATGTAGGAAATCTGGACAAGGCCAAATATATTGGGGGAACATACAAACAGTACTAAAAGTTGCTCTTGTATAAACTTAGTTTATAGAGTAACAGATCTTGCTTTAGCATGCATTTTTCTGAAGGTTATGAAGTCTGAAACTCAATGTCTGTCATTATTCAGTGACTTAATTCCTAAATGATTTGCCAGAAAACCACAAATGTTTTGAGGAACAAACTAAAAATAATAAGCAAAAATCTATTCATTCTGTGAAAATCTGGACAGTTGAGAAGTATAGCTCAGCCAGGGCTATCTTTGAGCCTCCCCCCTGTAGCCATTCCAATGTCCCATTACTTGGCTATTTCACCCCATTTACCATAAACACTGTAATGTGCATACTGCTTTACTTCTACGATGATTTGGATTTTATTTGAAAGTTTTATTTTGCATTTTACAGCACAAACACTAAGACATCTGCTAAATAAAGCAATGCAGTCTCGCAATGAAAATAGACTTAGCATTAAAACTTCTCTGCTCTTGAAACTCACATTCATTGAAATAGCATTGAAATCCACATTCAAACAAAACACATTTGGCTAGTATAAAGATTAACTTTGGGCTGTTTTCAATTGATAGGCCCCTTGCACACAAAACATACATTTGTTGTATGATACACCTTCCTGATTGTATTAAATTATATTCCTTGTATAATACAGTACAGTTGTTAAGAGGGTGTTTTAAATCTATTGTTTGAACATTTTTCCAGTAAACAATGAAACAAAATGCATGCACCAATAATGACAAAACTGCTCAATTGAGAACATTTCCATCATAAAAGTCTACTCAAACTTCTACAATCCACCAGTATCGGTAAATATGCACAATCTCTGCAGAAGTAAAAGTCATCTAAATAATTCCACATTAGAGACCTGTAACTAATGAAGAGGTTGCTGCTAGCAAGCAACTTTATATTTCATTGTTTCATCTACAAATAAAGTGCCTGTTGCCCTTGAGGAATAAATTGCCTATGTTACATTACAAAAATGATAAGCTAGTAATATTACAACAGGGAATTGATGGCAAACTGATAACAGGTTTATATTACTAGGTATCTTTGCCAAAGACTGGACGTTCTCAGTACGGTAGCAACTACCCCCTGTGGGAGTAGAACCCACAGCCTTCTGCATCTAAAGCAAGTACACTACCTGTTGTGCTATTAAAATGCAGGCAGACTGAGCATAAGCAGCAATAAACTTCTTTTCCCCTGCAGCTCTCAGCTCCTTGTAAAATCTACTTGACACTCAACTGTATCTCTCAACTTCACAGCACAAGAAATCTGGAAAAAGCCAAAATGTATTGGGGGGGGGACAAAAGTTCAAAAAACAGGGATACTTTTTAAACATTGCTTGTATAATATTGGAAAGTTGCTAGAATAAAATGCTGTGTTACCACCATAGGTTCATAGGTAGGTACTAGGCTATCGGCCCTGGGGCCTATACATGCCCAGCCAAAAAGGTACCCTGGCTTTTGCCACCGAAGAAAATGATTTTCCTGTGCCACTGTTGAGCAGAACCACAGAGGGTGATCCCCGGGGTGAATTTCCTATTTCCCATCCAATCATCAAGATTTTTCTTGAAGAGTGCTAATGAGGAGCTTTGTTTGATATAGATAGGTAGTTTATTCCATAGTATGGGAAGTCTCTGGAACAGGAATCTATCCCTCCGGCATGTTCTGTTTATTGTGGTGACAAGGTTTAGGTCCCTAGAGCATGTAGCTCAGAGGGATTGGGATTTCTTTAAGTGGAGCATGTCCAACAGCTCTGGGTTTGACATAGCTTTGTATGTTAGGCAGAGATCACCTCTGAGTAGGCTATATGCGATGGAGTAAAGCTGGAGTTTTTTGAGACGGTCTGCATAGGGCATCTGTTTGAGGCCAGTAATCCTCTTTGTGAGGTATTTCTGCGGCCTTTCCAGTTATTGTAGATGTCTTGTGAGGTACATACTAAAAGGGGCGTTGTACTCTATAATGGGTCTAATGAGTGATGAGTAGAGGGGAACAATGACCTCTTTTTTTCTGGATGAGAAACCTTTTGTGATGAGGTGTGCCATGTAGAAGGATTTCCTGACTACTGTGGCGATGTGATTATCAAAGGAGAGACTATTGTCCACCTGTGTCCCAAGGTCTCTTATCACACTTTCGGTGTTAAGTATACTACCGCCTATGTTATATTTCATGGGTACAGAGTTTTTACCAAAAGGGATGACAGTGCACTTTTTGGCATTGAGCTTGAGGCTTTGGCTTTGACACCAGGCATCTGTCTCAGTGAGGCCCTTTTGTAGGATGTTCACATCGTTAGGAGTTTCAATTATGGCTCCTAGTTTGCAGTCATCTGCGAACTTCTTTACCCAAAGACCTTCTGTGTTAGCCTGTACTTCAGAGAAGTCGATACCAAACAGGAGAGGATCCAGGACTGAACCCTGTGGTACTCCACTTGTCACTGGTCTGAAGTCAGATTTGGAGTCTGCTACTTTCACAGTGTGGGTTCTGTCAGTGAGCCAGTTGGCAACCCATCTTGTGACATAGCGATTTATACCTAGTTTAGTGAGTTTATCTATAATTCCAAAGTGGGGGATGTTGTTGAAAGCCTTGGCAAGAACTAGATAGGCTATGTGAACCACCTTACCCTTGTCTACGGCTTTGGTGACTGCTTCAAAGAAGTCTATCAGGTTTAGGAGACATGATCTGCCTTTTACAAACCTGAACTGGGTGGGGTCCAGAGTTTGGAGATTACCAATGTACGTTCCATGGCCTTGCAGACCAGGCTTGTCAGGCTAATGGGGTGGTAGTTCCCAGGGTCCATGGTGGCTCCCCTCTTGTGGAGTGTTATAACTGTTGCTGTGCGCCATTCAGCAGGCACAAAGCCTGAGGTGAGGCTATGATTGAACATGGTACTTAGGTGGGGTGCCAGTTCGTTCTGTAGTTCATGTAGAACACAGCCTGGGATGTTGTCTTGGTCCCATGGATGCTGTGTTCTTGGCTTTGGAGAGTGTGGTTTTTACCTGTGCAGTCATGATTACAGGAACTTTGCATTCTTCTGGTATAGAGATGGGCTGTTTAGGAGGTGAGAAGGGGGTAAAGTTAGTACTGAACCTATCTACCAGGATGTTGGCAATATCAGTTGGGTCTGTATATTTAGTGCCATTGTGCTGTAACTCAGAGCAGATCTGAGTGTTGCCATTGAGATTCTTGACATAGCTATAGAATGCTTTGTGGTTGTCTTTAGAATCAATGGCAATTTTGTTTTCGTAACTAGCTTTGGAGGATTTTATCAGGGATCGCAGCTTCTTACTGAGGCTGACCAGGGAGCTCCTCCACTCATGGGATTTTACTCTCTTTTGCAACAGTTTCTTCCTTCTGTTGTACAGTTTGTTTATGGCAGGGGACCACCAGATTGGCTTCCTTTTTTTGGAGGATAGCATCTTGGTTCTGTTTGGGATAGCACGATCCATGCACTCATGTAAGTGCTTATAAAGTGCAATTGTGTAGGATTCAGTAGTCGTGACTGTATTGTCCATCTGCATAGGTGTCATGAAGTTCACCACTTCTGTCTTAAGAAGCATGAAATTGGCTTTGGAGAAATTTTTTACCATGGTTTCCTTAATGGGGGGTGGGGACAGGATGTAGATATCTAGGGTAATTAGCTTATGGTCGGATCAGACCAATGAGGCGTTGACTTCAGTTATAGAACACTGGTCACTCATGTTGGTAATGACTATATCTAGGATATTGTTGCATCTGGTGGGGGTGTGGATAAGTTGATCCTGGGCATTGGAGTTTATGAATTCCAGAAGGCATTGAGCGAAGGAGTTGGTACATGAGTAGTTTTCCCAGTTAATGGTAGGGTAGTTGAAATCGCCCATTATTAGGGTGTTTAGTTGAACCTTAATATTTTCCAGTACATCAAGAAAAGAGGAGTGGGAATCTTGGAGCATGGTGGGTGATCTGTAGCAAGCTACAATTTGGATTGCAGTTTTGCCCAGAGTTAGTTGCACTTGGATAACCTCGGCTGCATTATGTTGAACAACTAGCCTGGAGGTGTGGATATCCTTAATGAATATGGGCACACCTCCACCTTTGGTGTTTCGGTCCAGGTTACATGGCCGAAAGGTGTGGTATGAGTTATAGCCTGGTAGTGCAGGGGTGCTCTCTGGAACCTTGAACCAGGTCTCAGTCACTGCACAGATATCGATGTTCTCCATTTTAAGGAGTGCCTCGAGTGAGTGCATTTTGAGATTTAGACTTCTAGCTTTGAGTAGCATCACCCTCAGTTTTTGCTTGCCTGTTCCTGTTACGGTGGTGAATTTGTCATTTGAACCTTGCCTAAAAAAGGCACTATAGGGGCGGCAAGAACCTTAGTCAGTATCCAGAATCCCAGGGGTGACAGGTGCAGGCCATCTCTGGCAAAGCTTCGTGGTCTGTGTTTTTAGTTCCTGTTACTGATCCATTGCCTTATTAGGAAGGAGGGAAGTTTCTTTGCTTACCAGTGGGAGTGGGAAGCACTGAGCGGCCTTTTTGTCCGATTTGGTGAAGTTTCAGCCAGAAACTAGTAGTCCATTGGTCATTTTGGGCCAATTCCTAGCTCCCTTCAGCCCCCTGCTATAAAACACGCTAAACTGTACTGCTGATCTAACCAGCATATCCTATAACTGAAAAGTTCATCTCTACTTGATTCCCAAGTAGACTATTCTCTATCTGTAAAGCCTAGCACTTACTCCTACAGTACTTGCACCTTGATAAAGCACTCTTATTATAGATAGTACCCCACCAGCCCAAAACCCACTTCCCCCGGAGTCCTTTGAAAGTTCTTTATCTACTACTTCTAGTATGTCGAGGGATCAGTTGCTAGTGTCCTCTCCAGCTCAACTGGTGAACCTGGGAATATTGAGGCAATGTTACAATTGCCTCATGTACACAGACAATCCTCTCCTTCTCCCACAAAACACAAATACATGCGAGAGATGCAACTATACGGCCAAACTGGAGGCTGAGCTCTCTCAACATAGGACTGGCAAGACCAGACAGGAGGAGAAGGCAACCACACACAATACATACCCAGTCACACATGGTACCATCACAACTTCAAATCATACACATACTCACACAAAGACATACTCGGAGGCTCTGGTCAAAAATTTACCAAAACAGCAGAGGCCACCAAAGCAGACACCCAAACAACTACCACCTCACGACCCAACACATGCAACACATAGACCACACAGTCAGAGTGTCAAACAGTCACAGCCCTTAAGGCCAAACAAAATGCCAGACACACTTGTCATTGGTGATTCCATAGTCAGACACACTGACGTCCCGCTCACCAGACTGAGTAAGGAGAAGGTCACAGTAAGCTGCCTGTCGGGCGCTAGAATCCGCCACATAACGCAAGCACTCAGGTCTCTCAACAGCAGGTACAAGTACGACTCAGTCATTGTCCACGCTGGTGTCAACGACCTGAGACGCACCTCCTTGGACTACATGAAAGGGACGCCGAGGAGCTCTCTGATTATGTAGCCCAGGCAGGTATGACCCTGACCTTGAGCAGTATCCTACTTTCACCTAGAATGATGCCACAATACAGTGATAAGATGATCAGCTTTAATAATTGGCTTAAATTCTGGTGTCATTCAAAGGGGATCCAATGTCTGTCTGCCTGGGATGACATGCTGGACAAGCCATGCTGCCAAGGGACGGCTTGCACCTGTCACCCTGGGCTTCCGGATATTGGCAAAGGCTCTTGCCACCCCATAGTGCCTTTTTAGGCAAGGCTCAAATTCTAAACCTACCACCCTAGAACACCAAAAAGGAAAAAACTAAGGGTAATGCTGCTCAATGCCAGAAGTCTCAATCTCAAGATGCACGACTCGAGGCCCTTCTCAATACGGAGAACATCGATGTCTGTGCTGTGACAGAAACCTGGTTCAAGGCTCCTGAGAGCACCCCAGCACTAACAGGTTTCACCTCATATCATACGTTCGGCCCCAAAATCCGGACAACACCAAGAAAGGAGGGGTGTCCATATTCATAAAGGACACCCACACCTCAAGGTTGGTGGCAACGCACGATGCATCTGAGACCATCCAGGTGCAATTAACCATAGGCAAGACTGCTCTGCAATTTGTAGCATGTTACAGGCCACCCTCTCAAACTCAGGAACCTCACATGGCCTTCCTGAAAACATTGGAGGGATAAATGTATCTCCAAACACCATCATACTAGGTGACTTCAACTACCCTAATATAGACTGGGAACACTACTCAAGCCCGAACACTCTAACCCAAAGATTCCTGGAGTTCATAAACTCAAATGCCATGGAACAACTAGTCACCATCCCCACAAGAGGTGAAAACATACTTGATCTCATCATCACGAACATGGGATCAAAATGTTCAACACCGAAGTATACCCTCACTGGTGAGATCAGATCATAAACTAATCTCGCTGGAGGTCCTCATCCGCCCCAGCTGAAACAAAAAGACCACAGTGAAAAACTGCTCAAAAGCCGATTTCACACTTCTAAAAACTAGTGTGGTCTCCTTTAAGGCCCCTGAGCCAGTGGTAAACATTACTCAAACCGCTGAATCACTTACAAATGCCTTCTACCAGCACCTACAGGACTGCATGGATCAGGCAATCCCAAACAAAACTAAGACTCTCTGTACCAAAGGCAAGCGTCCAGTCTGGTGGACCCCAGCCATAAACAAGCTCTACAACAAAAGGAGGAAGCTACTACAAGATAGAGCAAAATCCTTGAAAGGTAAGACACCTTTGATCATTATAAGTAAAAAACTAAGAGCTCTCATAAAATCATCCAAGGCAAATTTTGAGAGAAAAATCGCCAAGGACTCTAAAGACAATCATAAGGCCTTCTTTAGCTATGTTAGAAACCTAGGAGGAAACTCCCAGATATGCTCAGAATTAGTTCAAAATGATGTGAAAATTACTGAACCTACACACATTGCTAACATACTGGCTGACAGGTTCAGTGCAAACTTCTCCCCTCCCCAAAGGAGAGATATCTATTCCAGAGGATTGTAGCCCCCAAACATCTCCAACGCCCAGGTGAGAACTGCCCTCACTAAGGCAAAAACACAGCATCCATGGGACGGATGGTGTCCCCGGCTGTGTGCTTCATGAACTCAATGAGGAATTAAACCCACAGTTAGGACAGCTGTTTAATCTTAGCCTCACCTCAGGATACGCACCAAGGAGTGGCGCCGGCGACTGTGGTCCCACTTCATAAGGCGGTGCCTCCACAGACCCTGGAAATTACCGCCCCATTAGCTTGACAAGCCTTATCTGCAAAGCCATGGAGAGGATCATAATGGAACTCATAAATAAAGACATAGGGAACTTGCAGACTTTGGATCCAACCCAGTTTGGCTTTGTCAAAGGCAGATCCTGCCTCTTAAACTTGGTTGACTTTTTCGAGACAGTCACCAAGGCCATTGATGAGGGAAAGGCAGTCCATACAGCCTACCTCGACCTGGCAAAGGCCTTGACACAATACCCCACTCAGGTATCATCGAAAAACTCATCAGCTTGAATGTAAACCCATACATCACAAGATGGGTTGCAAACTGGCTAGCGACAGAACCCACAGGGTCAGAGTTGCTGGAGCCATGTCAGACTCAAAGCCTGTCACAAGTGGTGTCCCACAGGGCTCAGTCCTGGGTCCACTCTTGTTCGGCATCTACTTTTCTGAAGTACAAGCAAACACAGGAGGGTTATGGCTGACAAAGTTTGCAGATGACTGCAAACTGGGCCATAGTCGAAAACACATCTGACACAGATATCCTCCAGAAGGGCCTCACAGAAGCGGATAACTGGTGCCAGAGCCATGGCCTGAAGTTAAACGCCAAAAATGCATAGTCATACCCTTCGGGAAAAACAAGGTTACCCTAGCTACCATATAGGTGACAATCCACTGAGCACAGAAAAGTCATCAGGGATCTGGGGACCCAAGTTGACAGTAGTCTTTCGTTTGACACTCATGTTGCTAAAGTAGTTAGGAAAACCTTCTATATCGCCCACCTGATCATGAAGGGATTCACATCTAGATCAAGGGAGGTCATCGTCCCCCTGTACTCATCACCCATTAGACCTATGATTGAGTACAATGCCCCATTCGGAATGTACCTGACCAGACACCTGATGCAGCTTGAAAGGCCCCAAAAGTTCCTCACCAAAAGGATAAAGGGTCTCAAAAATATGTCTTATGCTGCCCGACGGAAAGAACTCCAGCTTTATTCAGTCTCATACCGCTTGCTCAGAGGTGACCTGTGCCTGACATATAAGGCCATGTCAAACCCAGATTTGATGAATATGCTTCACCTCAAAAACTCTAGATCCGCCAGAACCACAAGGGCAGGAGACTTAAACCTTGACACGGTTATAAATAGAACGTCCTGGAGGGACAGATTCATCACCCAGAGACTCCCTATGCTGTGGAACAAAATCCCGGTACATGTGAGGCAGAGCACCTCGCTGGCCTTGTTCAAGAGGAATCTTGACCAATGGATGGGAGATCGCAGATATACCCCAGGGATTACTTCAGTGTCACTGCTTGACAGAGGCACAGAAAAATGATAGGCATAGTTTTTATTCAAACTAAAGGGGTGGCGAAAGCCACATAACTATGGGCTAGGCTTATAAATGCCCTTGGGCAGATAGCCTAGTATGAACCTATGAACCTATGAACCTATGAACATGTCATCCCAGGCAGACAGATACTGGATCCCTTTAGAATGGCATTTCATTGCCATGTCTTGAACCCCAGGACCCTTGCAAAACAGTCAGAGCAACATACCACTGTGCCAAATCAGCTCTTTTGTGAAAGAGAGGAAGACTGAAACTTCATTGGCAACCATTTAGTGATGTAATGGGGGAATACAGCCCTCAAACATATTCATTGAATTCAGTTCTCACCATAGCTGTCAACCTTAGCACAAAAAATCTGGACGAAGCCAATAATGGGGGAATACAGTTCCAAAAATAGGGCAAATTTCAGATATTCATCTTATAAACTTAGAAAATTGCTAGAATAAAAAGTTTTGTGTTGCTATGTACTTTCTGAAGAATATGAAGTCTGAAATTCAAACGCTTGTCAATTTTATTTATTTAACATTTGTTAACCAGGAAAGTCTGACTTGGAATAAAAGCCACTTTTCAGCAGAGACACAGGGAGAAATACCACAGACACATGTCTTTGCATGTCCTCCCTGTGTTTGTGTGGGCTTGCTCTGGTGTCCTCCCATGTTACAAAGTTCACACAGAAGGTACCCTAGCCAAGAATCAAACCAGAAAACTCTAGCTGTGAGGCAACAATGCTACCACTGCACCATCAGCTATTTAAGGAATTAAAATTCAGAAACCACAGATTTTATGAGGAACAGAACAGAACAAAATATGAGGCAAAAATCTGGAAATGTTTCACAAATGGTGTTGGGTAGGGAATTCAGGCTCTTGTTACCTGCACCCAAGGTAGAATGTTCGAGCCTGAGGTATTCTCTAACCAACAGGCATTCTGAGTTCTCTAGCCACCAGTATAAATCAACTGGGGCATTTTACACACACACGCACGCACACACTACAGTTCTTGGCCTTATGCATTCCTTAAATCCACAGCAAAGAGTGTACCTGCAAATTCTCAGCTGTCTGTGTTTGTTCTGCAATAATACAATCCACAGCAGAAAATAATGTATGAGTAAAACTGCACCTTTAATCCACAGCAGAGAGTATCTCGGCCATTCGTGTCATGCTGGAATGCACTTCTGGTTTCCTGGCTCTTGTTTGTTCCTTCCTGTTTGCGTGAACATTCCAAGACTGCTGACCCTGCAATCTGATCCCCTTCCAGGCTATGCGGTTAGCACCGCATAGACTTCTGGGGCATCAGCAGTCTGCTGCCTTCTTCCTGAATCTGGACTGGTAAGGCAGCAGTCCAGATTCACTTTCTGTGTAGAGGATAGAGGATTTGTAGGACTGTACCACTGTGGTTCACAGCTGGGGGGGGGCACTGCAGTCAGATATCATGAGCCGCCACTGTTTTAATATTAGATATCAGTATATGCTAAAAAGAATATAAATCTGCCGTGGGTGCTGAGAATAGCATAGTTGACAAGCATCAAAGACTGAAGTAAAACTGATTTTATGAACTTTGGTTATGTCTTGACTTAGGAATGGGGTTCATTTCCGTCATAGTATGTAAAAAAACTTCATATGAAGAAATTAAAAAAAGACAAACTGTGTAAGTAAGTTTTCAATAGCTATGATTCCTTTGCTTCAACTAAATGTAAGACTACAAATGGCAATATATTCAAATGCAGTCTCATACGTTCCATCTTCATAATTCTATACTCAGTTGTATGCAAATTGACTGTCAAGACATTCTTCATGTACCTATATACATATGTGTGCATTTGCATATACACATACACACACACATAGGTATAGCATACAAGGATATCGGCACCTGACTTTGATGAGGAAGTTAGTTCCAGTTAAATGTTTCATCATGGTAATGCAGTCGTTAGTTTTGCTGTCTCACAGCACAAGTGCTTGTCTGATTTGTATCTTCTGCCATTGTTTGTCCTGAATTCCACCGAAAGACATCCTGATTGAGTGATAAGTTGTCAATGTGTTTTACATTTGCCATTGTTATGGTAGCCCATTTTAACAACTAAGCCAATGAAGTAAAGTAAAAGTAAAATGAATACTAGAGTGTTGTGGCTGAAACTACTATTGCTAACTTTTGCCCTTAATGCATACATTGCTAATATGTGCTCTCTCTCTCTCAACATTTTCTTTCAGCCAAAAACTTTTTCAGAGTAACTGTTAAAAATGGAACTCAGAATCAGTCACACTCGTTACAAGCCAATGATGCTTTCAGCAAACAGCAGTGGCTAAACTGCATCCGTCAGGCCAAAGAAACGCTGATGTTCATTCCACAAGATGCTGGTGTGTTAGAATCAGTGACTGTGAATCATCCCCTGCTGTCACCAGATGGCAGCAGGGAAACCCAGGAAGAAACCAGCCTTGAACAAATGGACCAATCAGACAGTGAATCAGACTGTAGCATGGATGTCAGTGAAGTTAGTGTAGACTGGGATCAAATGGAACAAACAGACTTTCAAAGCATACAGACGGAGAGCAACGTTTGACAGAGACATTACCCCATTTGTTTATTAGAAGTAAATCCTGTGTCTTACCTGTACAGTATTTGCATTCCATAAAAAGGAGCAGTTCTGAGAAGCACTTTTTAATTTTATTGTGATGGTGTACTTGCAGTCTCACTCAGCTCTGTACCTATGAGTACTGTAACTGCCTCCTCTGTCTGTGCAAGCTGGAACCTGGTGTCATCATTGTGCTCTGGTCTTGTGTTTTTTAAACATTCTTCATTGCAAATAACTGAGGTCCTTAACTAGTTATCCACATAGTCCTGCTGGAAGGGGAAAGAAAAGTTTCTATACTACTGTTTATTTATGTGAGCTTAAGCGGTAATCAATTGTTGTATAGATCAGTACTTTTTTTTGACTGTAAGACAGTGGTTAAGATAGGTTTCTAATAGGTGCCTTTGGACTTTAGCAGTCACAGATCAGTGGTCTCTAATATTATGGTATTCATTAGAAATGCAGAGAAGAAAGGAAGCCATTGAAGTAAAGCAGTCTGAAGTCAGAACTAGATTTGATAGGTGGCAACTTGACAACTCAGTAAAATACAATTATTTTGAGACTACATTGTGGATAAGTATGGAATAGGAGTACAAAAAAACAGTATTTAAGCAGAAGGACACACAAAGTAAAATAGCTGAACATCTCTAAAGAGGAATCTGTCGGGCATAATTATGTTCAGTCACCTGACCTACAGCTGTTGGGGACTTATAGCATCCATCTGTGATAAAAAGGTACACCAGTAAAGGCTACTTCTTTACCTGTGTAGAGCCACCCTGTGATATGAAATTTAAGTTTGTCAGGCATTGAGAATGCAGTACTAGCCATTTTGCCTGTGATATTACTGTACGCCAAATTGGCTTGGAGTCAGAGATCTGAGTAGGTTTTGCATTAAATGCACTGAAATCATGGACTTTCCAGTTTCCTGTAGAATGAATGGGCACTGTCAGACCACGTCGTCAAGAGACTGTAAATATTCACTTGCATTGTGAGAGTGGAGACCTAAAGTGGCACAAATATAACTCCTAAATTATTGCCAAAGTTTATTTTCCCTGTGTTAGGTGTTCTACAAGTTTACATAAACAGATGTAGAATGTTTTGTCATTTTATTTTCTGTGCCTGTGTCACATGCATTAAAAAAAACATCATGGCAAGATAATCATTATAAAACTATTTTTGTTAATGTATTGTGCTGAATTTTATCCTGTAGAGATTTCTTTCTGTATTTATAGTTTTTACACAAGGGATGTTTTTTGTTTTTGTTTTGTTTTTATGGGTTTGTAATTTATTTGAATTGCTTCATAATTCGTTCAGAGCTTGGTATTTTTTTTGACTGTTCAAGGAAATTGGTAAGTGGTAAGAACAGAAGGGAAGTATGCAACTCGTGTAGGATCTGTTCCTTCAAGAAGGATGTACTGCTGCTTTTAAGCATTCTTTTGCAACAGTGACTGGACTGTGGTATTTAAAGTTCTGGAATATGCAAAGGACAGAGTATTGATTATGATATTAAATATTTTCTGTATTAGCCTTAAAGGTATTTTTATGAAGCATTGCCAAATAAATTACTTTGAACCTAAATTGTATTTATCCATGTGTTTCTTAGGGTGTGCAGAGCTCATTTCAGAATCCAGTTATGAAATTGTGAGATCAGAATTAAGTGAAAGACTATAATTTTGCAAAACATCCAGCACTGCTGATAAGAACATAGGACTATGTTTAATTTATCCATAGAATGTTGAACATAAATATGCCAGAATTGTAGTCCACATGTTATTACATGGTAGAAAAACAGAGACATAACTGGAAACAGAACTTAAGGTGTTTTGTCTCAGTGAAGCACCACATTGCAGCATCTGAAGAGTTAAGTGCCTCAATGCATTTTCCTGTAGTTTACCCATTTTTATTTTGGTCATTATTTCAGTAAAAAAGCTTTGTAAACTTTGTATTGAACCCACAGCCCAAATAAATTTAGTGTTTTCTCTGGGTGAGGTCATGATAGGCATGAGTCCATAGACTTTAATGGACATGTGTCTGCTCATTCACAGCATGCATCTATTAAAGTATGTGGTTGCATCCCACATTTTCCCTGAATTGATGTAATTGAGGTTAAAGATCACCATTACCGCTCAGTGGTATCAGCAGAGGAAACATGGCTTCTGCAATGTTTTTTTTTTTTTTTTCATTTAATGTGGATTGAAAATGTTTGCCATTAGAATTAAGATCCTAATTGGTACTTTATGAAATACATACACTGAGTGGTGCAAAAGGTAAGTCATATAAGTGTGAAAAAAAAAGCTTATGAAGCTCCTTGCTACACTTAACTAAATATTCTGTAACTTACTGTGTTACTCCATTCATGCCACGTTAGCAACTGCAATCCTTGTTACTTAACCACTTTCACCTGGGGCTGCTGCCCCTTCACCCAGCCCCACTTACAGTTTTGTGGAAAAAGCTTAGTTGCTTACAAATTTTGTTAGAGTAAATATTTTAGAAGTTCCTTAAGTAGAGGGTTAGCCCAATGTGATGTCAGTATTCTCAGAACAGCTTCACATAGGTACAGGAAACTGTGTTGTTGAATCCTTGCAGTCTGCCGCCATTGGCGATGAATGTATATGGACTATGAAGAGAAAACTGGCTAGGTATACTGTAATCTACAACCCAAATTAGAAGGTTTTTCATGCCTGGGAATGGAAGTGTTATTTAGTCTACAAAGAGTAAACATGCCAGTGAAATGTGGCCAGAAGCTGACTGTCTCGATTTTCTTTAACTAAGGTGTTAGTGCAATAATTCCACAAAGTTAATTAATTCAGGTCTGACTGGGTGTTGGCATTTCAGATATCTTGTATGTCTTATTTAGTACCAGTGGAATTTCTGTTGCAAACACTTCTGTTCCGGACAGTCTATTTGAAAGTGAGATTTTAATCGTCAAGGAAGACATAAATTCATAGAAATAAAACTGCGATAAAACAGTGATTCTACATGCATATATTAACCAGCCATGAACAGTTTCTGGTCAGGTAGTACTGATCCTCAATGTATTATCTGCTTGTGAAACTTACATAAGATGCAGCAAGCCTAAGCCTAGGGCATCCCATGCTTTACATTGTCTACAAGATGCAGAAAAACTTTCATTATTGATTTATATGAGCTTTAACCAAATAGTACCTTCATATAATTGATCGATTTATATTTTTTATTGTAGAAAACAATGTGACCACAAAAAAAAAGAAAAACTCTAAAAAAAAAAATTGTAAAACAGTTTATTCATTTACATGTAGTCGTTCTTGAGTTGTCCCAAAAGGTCCTACAGGGAAATGAAAATAAGTGTTATGGCTTAAACTTTCAATGCCAAAGCTACAATTGCTGCCTGAAACCCACATAATAATAATAATAATAATAATAATAATAATAATAATAATAATAATAATAATAGGCTGTTAGAAGGACATAACTGCAACCTTAAATAAATCTTGTTAAAGGTAGAACAAACCAGCATCTGTGATTAGAAAACTTCCTAGACTGTCTTTTTGTGAAGAACTCTGTGCAGATTTTCAAGTTTGTTGCTGCCAGTAACAGCTTGTGTGTGCAAAAAAATCCATATGTTTCTTCAGAGTTAAGTGATAAAACCATGTGTGTTGAGTGCACTATAAGAAACAGTTGGGTAGGGCAACTTGTCTCTCAGTTACACATTGGAAATGGAGTGTTTACTAAAGTAGAGTAGCTCACACCTGGATCATAGAGCCCTATGTATGAAGCTGCAGTCTACAAGTGAAATGCATTGCAATGATTAATTACCCTATGGATCAATAAAAGTACTTTTTTTATTTATAGAGAAGGTTGTAGACCCATGGAGTGGATTCCCAGAATGAGTGGTGGTGAGGGAATCCACAGAGGGATCGAAAAGGTGATAGAAAATGGTAATGAGATGTAGGAACAGAAGAGAAAAGGTGATAGAAAATGGTGAGATGTAGGAATAGAAGAGAGGTAGAACGTTAAGTGTTACATTGGCTTATTGTCTCCTTCAGCCGTCAAGCACATATTATGTAGTGATGAACTTTGGGAAAGTCTACTGTAAGTAAGAAGATAGTACCGAATGAAAGGGTCCTGTAGGTGTCATTGGGCAAGATGGCAAGGTGGACATTGTGACACACGAGAATTATCAGCATGCATGTGAACCATTCAAGAATCGGGAAAATGGGCATGCAAGACAGTGAGTGAGATCTGCCTAGAGGGCAGAGGTGGGTGGGAGACTTCTGCAGGCAGAGGAAATCCACATATAAACGATCCCTAAGAGCTTTTCTATAAGCATCTCTGAAATGTTAAAATTACCCTTGAGTAATAGTCATCAAAAACTTAAACTCTTAACAATGTTGCATTTTTAAGGAAACTGAAAAAAAAATTTCTAAGCTTGTTTCCTGCCTTTCCTGTAAGTCGTCTAGTCCAGATACAGATTTGCTGTATCCAGGACCGATTGTAAGCTTCTGAGCCCCCAAGCCTTTCTGTGTTGGAGGGAAGCCTTCTATCTTAATTTTGTTTCTTAGAACTAGCCAGTTTTTTAGTTTCAGCACTCAAATCTGTTTCTTTGAGCTCAGCACTTGTTCAGAACTCATTGTAAGCACTAAATTAGCTACAAATTACTACAGCACTCAACTTTCCTCACTTGTCTAGAGGAAAACAGTGTTTAGTACTTAATAAATAAGTGTCTAACCACCTAACCTGGGTAACTGCTACACCCCCCCCCCCATGCCAGGATTCCCACTCCTCATTTCTTGATACACTGGAAAATATCAAACCTAACACCGTGCAATGTTTTCTGGAATTCATGTCTAAGGGTCAGCTCCCAGTGTTTTCTCCTGTCTACCTCAAAACCCACACCACCAAAACACACACACATATAGAAACACAAAACACACACCTGCATTCACAGAGGGTCTCAATAAAAATCTACCCAAGCCAAAGGGACCTCCAAAGCAGAAAAGCAAGCAACTTCCACCCCCCCCAACACAACCCAAATGACACATAGTCCACAAACTCCACTCAACCACAGCCGATAAGGCATAACAACGTACCCAACACTCTAGTCATAGGTGACTCTATAGTCAGGCACACTGATGTTCCACTCACCAGGCTAAACAAGGAGAAAGATACTGTCAACTGTCTGTCGAGTGCCAGGATCCGCCACATAGCACACACACTCAGGTCACTCCACAACAAGTAAAAATATGACTCTGTCATTGTCCATGCTGGTGTGAATGACCTGAGACATACCTCCCTGGACTACATGAAGAGAGACATGGAGGAGCTGTCCAATCTTGTAGCCCAGGCAAGTATGACCCTAGCCCTGAGTTGCATCCTGCCATCATCCAGAATGATACCACAGTACAAGGACAAAATGATTGACTTCAACAATTGGCTAAGCTTCTGTTGTCATTCTAAGGGGATCCAGTATCTGTCTGCCTGAGATGACATGATCGACAAACCACGATGCTTTGCCAGAGATGGCCTGCACCTGTCGCCCTTGGGATTCCGGATACTGGCTAAGGCTCTTGCCACCCCTGTAGTGCCTTTTTTAGGCAAGGTTCAAATGACAAATTCACCACCATAACAGGTACAAGCAAGCAAGCAAAATGTGAGGGTAATGGTACTCAATTCTAGAAGTGTAAACCTCAAAATGCACTCATTCGAGGCACTTCTTAAAATGGAGAACATCGATATCTGTGCAGTGACAGAGACCTGGTTCAAGGCTCCAGAGAGCACCCCTGCATTACCAGGCTATAATTCATACCACACATTTCGGCCACCTAACCTGGACCGAAACACTAAAGGAGGAGGAGTGTCCATATTCATTAAGGATATCCACACCTCCAGGTTAGTTGCTCAGCATAATGCATCCGAGGTTATCCAAGTGCAGCTAACTCTGGGCAAGACCGGAATCCAAATTGTAACTTGCTACAGATCCCCCACCATGCCCCAGGATTCCCACTCCTCATTTCTTGATACACTGGAAAATATCAGGGTACAACCTAACACCCTAATAATGGGTGATTTCAACTACCCCACTATCAACTGTGAAAACTACTCGTGTACCAACTCTTGTGTGCAATGTTTTCTGGAATTCATAAATTCCAGTGCCTTGGATCAACTTATCCACACCCCCACCCCAGGGGCAGCAATATCCTAGAGCTGGTCATTACCAACATGGGCAACTGGTGTTCCACACCAGAGGTCAATTCCTCAATGCTCAGATCCGACCACAAGCTAATCACCCTAGACATCCACATCCCACCCCACCACCCCCATTAGGGAAACCACCATAAAAAGTTTCTCCAAAGCCAACTTTACACTTCTTAAGACAGAAGTGGCAAACTTCATGACACCCATGCTGATGGACAGTAGAGGTACGACTGCTGAATCCTATACAAATGCACTGTATAAGCATTTACACGATTGCATGGATCGTGCAATCCCTAACAGAACCAAGATGCTATCCTCCAAAAAAGGAAGGCAATCTGGTGGTCCCCTGCCATAAACAAACTCTACAACAGAAGAAAGAAACTGTTGCAAAAAAGAGTAAAATCCCATGATTGGAGGAACTCCCTGGTCAGCCTCAGTAAGAACCTCATAAAATCCTCCAAAGCTAGTTACAAAAACAAAATCGCCACTGATTCTAAAGACGACTACAAAGCATTTTACAGCACAGTGACACTAAATATACAGAACCAACTGATATTGCCAACATCCTGGCAGATAGGTTCAGTGCTAACTTTACCCCTCTCTCATCCCCTAAAGGGCCCATCTCTGTACTGGAAGAATGCAAAGTTCCTGTAATCACGGCTGTACAGGTAAAAAACACACACCCAAAAGCCAAGAACACAGCATCCATGGGACCTGACAACATCCCAGGCTGCGTTCTACATAAACTACAGAACAAACTGACACCCCACCTAAGTACCATGTTCAGTCATAGTCTCACATCAGGCTTTGTGCCCACTGAATGGTGCACAGCAACGGTTATCCCATGCAACAAAGGGGGAGCCACCATAGACCCCGGGAACTACCACCTCATTAGCCTGACGAGCCTGGTCTGCAAGGCTATAGAACATATCATCATGGAACTTATAAACAATGACATTGGTAATCTCCAAACTCTGGACCCTACCCAGTTTGAGTTTGTAAAAGGCAGATCATGTCTCCTAAACCTGATTGACTTTGAAGTGCTCACCAAAGCCATAGATGAGGGTAAGGTGGTTCACACAACCTATCTAGATCTTACCAAGGCTTTCGACACCGTCCCCCACTCTGGAATTATAGGTAAACTCACTAAGCTAGGTATAAATCCCTATGTCACAAGATGGGTTGCCAACTAGCTCACTGACAGAACCCACACTCTGAAAGTAGCAGACTCTAAATCCAACTTCAGACCAGTGACAAGTGGAGTACCATAGGGTTCAGTCCTGGGTCCTCTCCTGTTTGGTAGCTACTTCTCTGAAGTACAGGCTAACACAGAGGGTCTTTGGTTAACAAAGTTTGCAGATGACTGCAAACTAGGAGCCGTAATCAAAACTAATAATGATGTAGACATCCTACAAAAGGGCCTCACTGAGACAGATGCCTGGTGTCAAAGCCATGGCCTCAAGCTGAATGCCAAAAAGTGCATTGTCATCCCTTTTGGTAAAAACTCTGTATCCATGAACTACCACATAGGCGCTAGACTGCTTAACACTGAAAGTGTGATGAGAGACCTTGGGACACAGGTATACAGTAGTCTCTCCTTTGATAATCACATCTCCACAGTAGTCAGGAAATCCTTCTACATGGCACACCGCATCACAAAAGGTTTCTCATCCAGGAAAAAAGAGGTCATTGTTCCCCTCTACTTGTCACTCATTAGACCCATTATAGAGTACAATGCCCTTTTGGTGTGTACCTCACAAGACATCTACAACAACTGGAAAGGCCACAGAAATAACTCACAAAGAGGATTACTGGCCTCAAACAGATGCCCTATACAGACCGTCTCAAAAAACTCCAGCTTTGCTCCGTCGCATATTGCCTACTCAGTGGCGATCTCTGCCTAACATACAAAGCTATGTCAAACCCAGAGCTGTTGGGCATGCTCCACTTAAAGAAATCCCAATCTCTCCAAGCTACATGCTCTAGTGACCTAAACCTTGTCACCACAATAAACAGAGCATGCTGGAGGGATAGATTCCTGTCCCAGAGACTTCCCATACTCTGGAACAAACTACCTATCTATATCAAAGCTCCTCATTAGCACTCTTCAAGAAAAATCTTGATGATTGGATGGGAGATAGGAAATTCACCCCAGGGATCATAGGAAATTCACCCCAGGGATCACTTCTGTGGCTCTGCTCGACAGGGGCACAGGAAAATAATTTTCTTGGGTGGCGAAAGCCAGGGTACCATTTGGCTAAGCTTATATAGGCCCTAGGGCCAATAGCCTAGTACCTACCTATGAACCTATGAAATGTTTTTATGATATCTAATTTTGGCATCCCCAAAAGGAAATTCTGACTGGCTGTTGTGAAATAAAAAAAATGTGTTTGTAGAGTGCTATATGCTTGTTTATTGGTGTAATAACATCAGAAGTCCCATACTTGGTAGCATTGGAAAATTATCACAAGTGGTATCTGCTACCTTCTCTTCCATGATAAAAACTGGAAATTGAGTAGGCTGTATGCCCATGACAATGATATTTGTGTGGAAGTCAAATTCCTAACTAAAATATGCTTCTAAAATTGGAAAGGAGGTGCATGAAGTTTTTGCTCAGTTTTTATGGAATGTGGTTTCTCTGGTGAAAGAAATGTGTGTGTGTGTGTAATTCATTGAAAATATTCTGCGAACTTGGCTTTTGTCATATCATTGCATTCATAACTCTACTCAAACTGAAAAAGGAAAAACATTTCCTTTTCCAGTCAAACAAAAATCACTAATCTGCAGACATAATTTGGTACTGTTAGGGAAAGGGTGTAGTATCCCAATGTGTAAGATCAGGTTAGGGGCAAGGTTATGGTTGGGATTCACATACATAAGTAAGGTGGTGCAGGGGGGCAAAGACCTCAACACCCCACCTCCAGACACACTAGCTGCAATGTACTACATGAACTCTGTAATTCAGACCGGTAGATATGAGCAACATCAGCCAACAAAATCCCACCTCATCTGGTTTACAAACTCAATGGCACTCTTTTTTTTTTTTTTTCCCTTAGGCAATCTTTCTTTTGGGACTGTTTCTGGAAAATGCCCATTGTGGGAACAGGCATAGCATTGCAGTTTCCTTACTCCATATATAGTTCTCTTTTCCAAGGACTGTTCTTTCTGAGTCGCAAGTTTGGAAATTAGATTAAACAACTTCTGTCTATTGCATTTCATTTATTATTTTTTTTTCTGTTATTAGCTGATTTAGAGCACTGATTTCCATGCAGGTATTGTTATTAAGTCCGTATTCTAGAATATGATATGAAGCAATTTCATCCACCTCTTCAGTACTGGAGATTCTAGGTATGCTGATGTTTTGTGTGCTCTCTCTTAACATTAGAATAATTCCATTAAGGTTCTGGAACACTTGATTTCATTTTACCGAGTCAGCATATCATGCAGAAGTGATATTTATTTTTACCTGTTTTGTACCAGTTGGTTTGATTTTAATGCACTGTCAGCTTCCATTGCTTGACCTTTCTTTGCCTTATGTTTGCTTTGATGTTGGCTCAAATCTTCTGCTATCTAGTGAGGGTGAATCTTTTCAGTGATAGTTGTATGTGATGAAGATGTTAAAGTAAATGGGTACCTTTTTTGTTTTATGAAATATAGGTGTTACAATGCAAAAAGAGAATAAAGACTGGACAAAACAAGTTTAAGTTAATATGCTGTAATCTTGGGCTATTGAGGTGGGAGATAGGGTGTAATAGTTGAGATGTTTTCTCTTATTTTCCCATGGTTGAATGTCTGGATTAAGGCCATTGGTTTAATCTAAAAACAAGTGTTTTCTGTAAACAAATAGGACTGGCAAATAAGAGAAAATGGTGAATGCCAAGAGAAGTGCTAAGTTTCTCACATATGTAATTGTATTAGCTTATCATTTTTCTTTTCCTTTAGCAAATGTTCAGTGGCTTAAGAAGTGTGCAGCTGAAGTCTGTTGCACATTCTGTTCTTATGTTTGCATAGAAAACAAGCTGTCTGCAGGTACACGCAATTAATCTTGAGAGTTCTGAGCATTATTTGTTTAGGGAAATGTAAAATAGAAAGGTAGAAGGGCAAAGAGTTCAGTAAAAAATAAAGTCTAAAATTATTGAAAGTTGAGTAAGAGATATCAGCTTCCCTAGCAGCCTTACTACATCAATGCATGTAATCAAACACTGTATAATTTAGTGTTATTTAAAGATAGCCAGTGCACTTTCTGTTAAGGCTAAGAAGTAATGTTTTCTGAAAGCGTACATCACATCTAAGAGGGGAATAGAGATAAGAAACATACAATATTTAGTGTAAATGTGATCACAAGCTGTAACATGCACTTTAGCATAGGTAACTTTAATTTCAGGTTAGGTAATGCCTGTGAGTGCAGCTGTCACTGGGGCAATTGTTCCTATCAGGATGGTTAAACATTTTTTAAAGATGTACAAAGTTTTGTGTGTGTTCTAAGTTAATAGGTTATGGGGTGTTCTGAAAATGTATATAATTTTTTGTTTGATGTTTTTCCATAAAAAAAAATGTCTTGAACATCTTATTTATTTATTTAACTTTTGTTTACCGGGAAAGTCAGATTTGGAACAAAGCCAGTTTTCAGTGGAGGCCCGGGGAGAAATGCTCCAAATGCATGCCTTTGACTTGTGGGAGGAAACCAGAGCACCCAGAGTAAACCCACATGAATGCAGGGAGGACATGCAGACTCCACAATGTAGGCACCCCAGCCAAGACTCAAACCGGAGAAACTCTTGCTGTGAGGCGACAAGGCTACCACTGCACCACTGCACAGTGGTGAAAATAGGGTCAAATGGAGATGACAACAAACAACTGTATAAAGGGATCAACCTGCCAAACATTAGTGTCTGTATGTAACACAAAAGTTGTAAATACACACTCAAAAAAGCTATCATGTGTAATAGGTGGAAACAATAACGTATCATAATGGTTATGCTTACCCATTTTATTTTGAAATGTAAATGGCCAAACAGGTATAGATAAAAAGGTAAAAGAGTATTGAATTATATTCAGAAATGCAGAGTGCAAATAGCCAGGCTGCAAGAGACAATTTTGGAAACAAATAATCATGTAAATTTGATAAAGAAAGGATTTCAGGGTGGATATTCAGCAGAATATTAGGGACAGTGGAAAAGGGGAGTAATTATACCAATTGCTAGAGGAGCTGTAATAGTAGTAGAAGAGGAAAACAAAAAGATAACTGTTCATTTGTGGTAGTAAGGGGCTACCAGCAAGGGAGGAGGATTATGCGGGCATTTATTTATATTCCACCAAACACTGTTGTTATGGAGCTTAACAAATCTTTGGAGAAATTATCAGCATTCATCAGGGAATATTATTTATAGGTGATGACTTGAACTTGATTTCCAACAGTGAGAATGTATTTGGGGGACCTAGAAGGGCAAATAAAACAAAACAGAGTACATTTCTAAAGATATGTATGAAAAGATTTGGCATGGAAGACATCAATTCAGTAGTAGGAACTTGGAGAGAATTTATATATTCCTCAGGGTGCAATAACTGGGCTAGCCTAGACAGAAATTATATTTCTTAATAATATGTGAATTTAATTGAAAGCTTTGACATGTATCCAATAACTGTCAGATCATGCACCAATAAAAACTAAGATAAAATGCAGGATAATGAAGTAAAAATTGAACACTGGCACTTTCCCATCTACCTGTTAAAAGAGAGGAATTTAAGGAATGGATAGTGGACATTATGTGAGCGTTATTAGGAAAGATAGAAACTTATTCAAATGTTGTAGATAGTGGGATACAATGAAAATAGAATTTAAAAATAGGGTATAAATAAAAGAAAAATACATCTGGTTAAGAAGTAATAGGGGGCTTACAAAAGTTAAAGTATTACAGAATAAGGGGAATCTCACATTAGAAGAGGTGCAACTGCAGAATTCTAAAGAGAAATTAAGGGAGTGTCTAGACAACATACATGAGTTTAGAAAGATTACTGTTAAGCAACTGTGTTTTTTTTTTTTTTTTGATAATTACTCAACAGCACAAAAACTTTTAGGACAATGATATGGGCAACAGAAAGTAGAAAAGGTTGTTGGCAAACTTAGGGAGCCTATAACAAGAAAAAATACCAGAGATCCTATACAGGTATTATGGAAGGTATTTATTTTATGAACATTTGTATAAAGCAGGGAAATATGGAAATCAGTAAAGAGCATAAATGTAAATATTATGGAATATTAAATAAGCCAAGGTTAGAAGTAGATGAGGTTCAGCCACTAGCAGTTAAGCAAGGAGGAGAGTGGATTAAAAACTGTGATGTATAATCAATCTGTTGGAAAGTCTATAGGAACATATTCTTAGGAAGTTTAGGAGGAAAGAAAGTGATAAAGATCTTAAAGTTTTATTTAGCAGTATTTTAAAAGGAGGGGAAATGCACACATTTTGGAAGAAATCTGTGGTAGCTGTAATACCAAAAGACAGTAAAAACCCATCAGACTTAGCTTCATATAGACCTATTTCAATTTTAAACCATGATTACAAAGTGTTTATGTCTACACTTGCTAAAAGAATGGCAAAGGTGTTGCTAAAAATGATAGAGATGGATCAATGTGGTTTTATGTAGGGGAGATAAACATTTGACAACATTAAACGAACAATGATGATCCAAAGGGGCATCACAATGATGCAGCAGAAAGTATTGTTGCCTCATAACAAGAGGTTTTGTGGTTTGATTCTCAGCTGGGGTGCCTTCTGTATGGGGTCTGCATGTCCTCCTTGTGTTCATGTGGGTTTCCTGCAGGTGCTCCAGTTTCTTCCCACATTCCAAAGACATGCTGTAGGTGGAATGGACACTCTAAATGGGCCATAGCTGTGGGTGTGTGTGAAAGAACTACCATGGTAGGGCTAGCCACTCAGTGGTGTAAACCATGGTTTTAGATTATCATTGATAAAGTGACACCCCAACCCCATGTGCAAAAATGGGAAAAAGGGGTTGTGGTTGGATGGATGGATGATCCAGAGAGATGCAAAATATAAAAAAGTACCACTGTTGTTGGTGAGTCTTGATGCAGAGAAAGCATTCAACAGAGAAAACTGGGACACTGAGTAGGGCAATGGAAGCATTTGTATACCCTGTTACAGTAATACAGGTTATTAGATAAATATATGAGGGAGTGGAGACAAGAATTAAAGTGAGAGGGTTCCTCTCTGATAACTTGTGTCTGAAAAGAGGAACCGGGCAGGGCACTTTGCCCTTTGTTATTTACTTTATATTTAGAGCCATTGGCAAAGAAAATAAGGGACTCAGAAATTCAGGGATATAATTGATATGGTAATCAAGAAAAAGTGGCTTTATTTGCAGATGACATTATTTTATACCTGATAAATCCAGGAAAGGACATCTCACTACTGTGGAATATTTTGAGATAGTTTTAAGTTTTTTGGGATATAACATTAATGAAGGTAAAACAAAAGCTATAGTTGTAAATTATGTACCTGCACATGAAATGGTTCAACAATACCCTTATCTATGGGGACACGATAAAATTAAGTACTTAAGAGTATGGATTAAAAATAATTCTGTTATTGCATCTAAGGATATGTGGGAAGAAACTAAAAATATATAATACAAAAGCCGGGAATACTAGAAGCTCTTGTTTATGGATATGGATATTAAGATGCAAGCAGTGAAAATATTTTTAGTCCCTTTAGTGGTTAGGCATATATTTATGAACCAGAAGAGAGGTTGTGCATGATAATTAATAAAAAGTTGAAGGAATTTATCTGGGAGGGGAAAACGTCAAGGGGTACCGGGATAAGTTGATCCTTCCAATAGAACTAGGTGGTTTAGGATTGCTTAATTTGAAGGGATATTTAAGAGCTGTATGATTAAGGCTTAGTTTACTATTAAAAAGTCGGTGTAGCATTGCACACCTATGAACCATTCGAACTACAGATGTTTGAATAGTTCATATGTGTGCCAGCCACGTAATATCTGCGAATGGTCTGTGCATTCACAAACAAATATAATGTTCTATTATGTACAGGGACTGCAGTACAGTGCGGTAAGAAAAATACATCCCTTTCCTCACTGTAGTGCAATCTCGGAGTTATATTAGGGGGTGGGGGATGCAGCCCCCCCCACAGGGGGGTGCAGGGGGGCTTGCCCCGCCTGCATAAATGGGATGTTAGGTTTCCTAGTTAGGGAGTTACGGGAAGGGTGGGATTTCTGTTAAGTGCTGAAAATGTCGCATTCGACATTTTCTGCATTAACAGCTGTTTTTCGACATTAGGGTCATTAGGTGTTGTGTACTTTCGGCGAAACACTTCACTCATAAGTACCATTTTTTTCACTTTTGAGATTTTAATAGTAACCCTTAAGGCTCATATACATAACACAAGCAGAAAGCTATAATTCAAAGTAGAAATGGATGATGATGATAAGCGGGGGAGACTCAAGAAATAAGGAGAGAGTGGGATTTTGGATGCACTTCCTTAAGAAGAATAACAATATTGAGTAAAAAAAAAAAAAGAATAACAATAGCCATATAGCCAAATGGAGAGATGAAAAGTCAGCAAGCAAAGGAGAGTAATAGGGCTAAATTTGAATTAATCCTTAAGTCTTGGTGAGTATCTTCACAAGGTGGACCCTTGTTTTCACATCTCACCAAGGTGACACTGATATATAGACTGTATTTATATAGCATATGTCATGGACAGACGTAGGTCAAAAATTGAGAGAGATAGCTGGATACACAAGACCCAGGATAAAAAAGTGCCCAATCCTGGTGGGTGCACTGGTGCTAGGACTGAAAAAAAATGACAGTGTAGAATCCTCAAAATACAGAAACATTCCTACAATGGGGCCAGGCCCAGGGGGAGGATGGCCCACCTGTTGTAGAAGGAAGTTAGCAGTCCACAAAAAAATCACAAAAACTGATAGGCCAAAGAAGAGCCATAAAGACGATAGTACTATTGAGGATAAGAAAGAAATTATGTATTGTTACTGTTATGCAAAAAGCCCAGAATTTCCAGACACAAGATATGCAAAATGATTAAGAGAGCAATTAGAGGAAAGAAAAATACTTCTGCAAGAAAAACTGTCAGAAGCTTCAAATGAAAATTTGCATTCATTAATACAACAGATTTGTGAAAAACAATATATAGATTAAGAAACGTTGATCTGTTTGGAAAAAGAAGCATCTGAGGAAGTGCAAAAATATAAACAACAAAACCTAGAGATATTTGAAAAATATAAAAAAGAAATATGGACATGGGAAAGAAAGAGAGATTTGATATGGTGCAATATTTATGCAAAGGAGAAAGCCAAATTAATCAGTATAAAAAAGGCAGTCCCAAAAATATTCAAAGATAAATATAGGCAAAGGCATCCAGATATGGAAAACTTTACAATAAAAAAATAATATCACAAAGATGGAATATAGAAAAGAAGATTCGTAAAGTAGAAGTTAAAAAAATAGAAGTTGAAGTTGTGGAATGCCTGCGAAGTGAAGGATTTGGTGTAGAAGGTCTAATACAGATTACATTGCAGCAGGATGGAGTGAGTCCAAAAAGTAAAAAGAAATGGGAAGATCAGGAAGCATCTGAAGAAGAAATATAGACATGGGAAAGAAAAAGAGATTTAATATGGTATAATATTTATGCAAAGGAGAAAGCAAAACTAAACAATACAAAAAGAGCAGCACCAAATATATTTGAAGAGAAATACAGGCAAAGGAATCCAGACATGGAAAATTTTACAATACAAAAAATAAGAAGACAGAGGAAAAGTAGAAAAGGAGATTAGTAATGGAGAAGTTAAAGAAATGGAAACTGTGGTTATGGAGTACCTACAAAGTGAAGGATTCAGTGTAGAAAATCAAAATGCAGAAAGCACCAAACAGTATAGAAAATGGATATCCAAATTAAGGGGAAACCAGTGAAACAGGAAGCAACTGGTCAGGTGCCACATCAAGATCTATTGGAGCTTTCCACAGGAAACCAGCATAAATGTTCACTTGAAGCTAGACAGCAAGGAAAGGAACAGGAAACTGTGGAATCTCTGATGTGGTCAATGTTGAGGAGTGATAGGCCAGTGAGTTCCCATATGACAAAGCAACAAATGGCAGTGGATGAAATTGAAGAGAAGGTGCCACAGGAAGATGTTTCTATAGAATGCCCACAGGAAACGGAAAGCAAGGGATGTGCCCTCAGTTTGGAAGAAAATGAGCTAAGACAAGAGTTTCTTGATTTAATACACATGGATAGATATATTAAGATCAGTGAGAGAAATAGACTGCAGAAGGTCAACAAAACACAAAAAGTCAGGAGTTTGATAAAACAAATGAATTCAGTAATTAGGACTGTCCATAGGGATCCATGTGATATAACAGAAGTAAACAGGATATATTACTGTGCTGCTAAATTATCTGATAAAGTTCTACCGCAAGAACACACGATAGTGAGGGAAAGGAAGGGGAGAAATTGAATGCCATCATGGAAGTATCGAACAGAGAAAACTATAAAGCAATTACAAGAAGTGTCATTCTTAGAAGACTATAGACGAGGGAATAGATCAACAAAAATACTAAGAAAGATAGATGTGATTAAAGGAATGCACAATATTAGAACAGACCAGGATCTATCATGCACTATCTCAGATAAACTAAAAATTTCAGCACAGGTGGAAAAACGTAGAAGATACACAGATAAATATGAAGGAAAAATACAAAATCAGCAATTTATCGATGACCCAAAAAAGTTTTATAGAGAATTGGGAAATAAGGTACAAGAAATTGAAAGACTGCCAAAAAAGAGGATGTAGATACATTTTGGAGAAGCATTTATGAAGATCCTGTGGAACATAACAAAGATGCTAAATGGATAGAAGAAGTAAAAGAAAGAATAAGAAGTTTAAAAGTGCAAGATATGAAATGGGATGAAGTAACAGCCAGAGAGATTGAAACAAAGTTACGAAAACCCCAGGCCCAGATGCATTACCTAACTTTTGGTTAAAATTATTAACATCGTTGCATGAGTATTTAGCCATGATTAAGAACTATTTATATGCGTACCCCGAACAGACACCAACCTGGCTAACAACAGAAAAAACAATGCTCCTACTTAAGAGTGAACCTGCAAGCTACCCAAAAAATGATAGACCAATAACTTGCCTTCCGACAATGTATAAACTATACATGGGAACTGTTGCTGACAGGGTTTATAGTCATTTAGAAGAAAACTCAATTATGGCAGTAGAACAAAGGGGCAATAAAAGAAAATCATGTGGAACAAAGGATCATTTATTGTTAAAGTCATACTGGAGAACTGTAAAAAGGAGAAGAATTTAAGTATGGCATGGATTGACTATAAAAAGCATTTGATAGTATCCCACATTCATGGATCAAAGAGTGCTTAAAAATGTATGATACACCCTACACGGACTACATTACAGTGACCATGAAATGGCAGACCACTTTGCAATTAAGCCATGATAAAGGACAGATTATTATCCCAGGGATAAAAAGTAAAAGGGGGATATTCCAGAGTGACTTTCTGTCACCATTGCTATTCAGCCTTGCCATTAAATCATTAAGCTGTTTAGTTAACAGTTTAGACCATAGCTACAATTTGTTCCCTAAAAAAACAACAAAGTGTAAAGACGTCTCATCTTCTCTTTGTGGATGATTTAAAACTGTATAACTCATCTGATGAGGAACTGAAAGCACAGCTGCAGATTGTCAAACTTTTTCAGATCATCTAAGAATATCATTTGGCCTTGATAAGTGTGCAAAAGTAACCTTTAAAGCAGGAAAACTGCAGCACCAGGAAAACATCAGTTTGGGACAAAAATGCGATATAAAAGAACCTGAGCAAGAGGGAGTGTATAAATATTTGGGACTTGATAAAGGATCAACAATAAAACATGAACAAATGCAAATAAAACTTGGTAAGAAATACTTTAGAAGACTTAAACTAATTCTGAAAGCAGCATTGGCATCTAGGAATAAAATCCAAGCTATAAACCAATTTGCTGTTCCTGTCCTAACTTACAGTTTTGGAGTGATTGACTGGCCCAAAATGTTTTGGATAGATTACATAGGAAAACAAGAAGGATGCTTCATGCTTACCAAATGATTTATAAAACTCAGTGTAAACCAAGATTATATATTCCTCGTTCCGAAAGAGGGATTGGCCTCCTTGAAATTGATTACATGTATAGATCTGCAATTGTGGGACTCCACACATATGTGCTGACCTCACAAGACCCAAATGTAGTGAAAGTTTTGAAACATGAGGAAAATAAATCTAAGATGACTTCTCTGCTTAATATAGCAGAAGCTCATCGGCGTCAAGCAGGAATGGAAATCAAACCAGAAGTAGATAAAAATCAGGCAGCAACTAAATGTGCCAAAAAACAAAAGAAAGAATATAAGGTGAAGGACCAGATGAGAAGGCAAGAAATGTGGAAAAACCATAAATATAGTTGCAAGTATAAAAAACGTTTGGAAGAACCTCATGTTGATCAGGAATAAATGCAGGAATGGTTAAGGAAAGGCAAATTTAAACCAAAAGATGAAAGGTAAATATTGGCAAAGCCAAGATAGTGGGGTATGTACACGCTGGTTTACAAAGTCCATTGAACATGTGGGAGAAGCAGACAAATATAGGTTTTATAAAACTGAATTGGTAACAGTTGCACACCTTGTGGCTGGTTGCGACATACTAATGTCAGAAGAACTGTATACTGAAAGGCATAATAATGTGGCAAGATTGTTGTACTGGGGATTGTGCCAACATTATGGTATTGAAGTGGCTGAAAAACACTGGAAACATGAGCCACAAAGCATCATAGAAAATGATGTTTATGTTAAACTACACTTTTCACGGTAGTCTGTTCCTTTACTCAATGAAAACACTGAGACAGTTCTGCTGTTATGGCATTCATTTACTGCACACAAGGTTTACATCTAGCTTAACAATGAAAGGTATATACATCAAAAACATACTTCAGCTTACAGCATCAGGTCTGCAAGAATAAAAGAATCAAAGTCTCTGATACAAAAGAAAAAGTCCCAATCTTTATAGTGTCTTTTCTGCCTGCATCAGCAGTTTACAGAATTTGCCAGAATAATAAGTCCTTACTTTGAAGCTGGTCTGCTGTCAGTTTGTTTTCCATATTTTAAACATTCTGTTCCTGAAGAATAACTCCTTTTATCCTTGGCCTATCTTGTGTATCATGTTGACGAGACATGGCTGCATACAAGAGTTCATCTTGACCTTCTTGTAGATAATAATTTTATAAAGCTGCATAGTTTATGAGATAAAATATTTTACTTCTTATTCTTATTAACAATGAATGCCAAATTATATCATTTTGCCAAGTTAGGTAACTGAGTTTAAACTGAGTGCAGTCTACACACTGAAATGCAGAACATTTATTTTGCATTTTCAGAAAAATCCACAGAAATCCATTTTAACCTGTTCTTTACTCTCACAGTTTATATCACATGGGATCACCCATTACCAACAGTTCGAAAGATAGATGCTAGAAAACCAGATATAGTGGTCCAAGAAAAGAAGATAGGAGTAGCATTGGTCAGTGAAATTGCCACACCCAATGACTACAGTGTCTTGCGTACAAAGGAGGTGTCAGGATCTGCAGACAGAAACGAGAGCAATGTGGAAGAAAGATACCCAGACAGTTCCAATAGTAGTAGGCGCAATGGGTCTTATAAAAAAGAATTTACAGTCATATTTAGATGTTACCAATCCATGTAACCATGTACAAGTTGCAGAAGGAGTCATTACTGGGCACATTGCAGGTGCTGAGAAGAGCACTTTTGGCTGACATCAAAGCTTGAAACAATACTAATTTCATGAACTTTAATCATACTTTGACTTAGGAATGGGGGTCTATTCCTGTCATGGTATTAGAAACCCAAAAGACTTGGAGAAATTTAAAAAAGTATTCTTATGAATAAACCAGCATGAGAATGGAGAAAGGAGATCCTGGTGACGCTGATAACTGCAAGTAGGGATACAGAGAACTGGCAAAAGGGGGCTAGAATTTCTTGGAGAAAACATCCAAAAGAGCCAAGGTACAGGGAGCAAATAACTACAGAGGGAAAGGTAATAGAATGGGATGAGGTCAAGAAGACATTTGGACTAAAGGCTACAGACTGCATTCCCTACCAGGGATTGATAGAGTAAAGGCAAGGAGAACTGTTGCACTCAAAAAGAATCTGAAGAGTTGTTGGTAGTACTCTGGTATGAGAAACACTTCAAAAGTAAATGCCATATATCTTGCAAGTCTGTTTTCTTTCCAATCTTTGGTTGATCTACATGGGCATATACTCACAATCATGTGTCAGTGATAGATAATCATTGGTGGATCCTATTAATTCCTCTAAATGTGTTTCCTACAAAAGAATGGACTTAAATATTAACAGTATAAAAAATTAATTCGGGCTAAGAAGAAGCCCCACATTCTGTGTTTGCCAGCAAGCCATCATTTTGTGAAGTGACTAACCAAAAATGATCTGTACACTTTCTTCTACTAAAATCTCAAAAACTGCAAGAATTACATTGCAAAATAAGTTATTGGGTTTTATTACATTTGCATCAAATTATTGTAATTATGTGCCTGTGTGTCTCAGCCTTTAATATGTTTGTCTTTCTCTTTCAGAATTAATGACTCTCTCAAATGTGAGGAAGGGTATAGAGACTGAGAAGAGAGAGGGAAAAAACTTGTTTGCTAAATGCCATGGAAATAATTATCTTGGAAATTATCAAGAGTGATATATTAAACCTCCATAAACTGGACCCAATCAAGTTTGGTTTCATCAAGGGCAGGACATGCCTACTCTACCTCCTAGACTTCTTTGAGAAGGTCATCAAAGCAATGGATGAGGGCAAAATGGTTCACACTGCTTACCTTCACCTGGCTAAGGCATTTGACACAATACCCCACTCAGGCATTGTTGACAAAGAGGTCAGGTGGATATCACCTGGTGAATAGCCAGCTTCACAAACAGGACCCGTGAAGTTAGAATTGGAGAGTCCACTTCTACAAAGAGGTCAGTCACAAGTGGAGTCCCTCATGGATCTGTCCCTGGACCACTGCATTTTGACACTTACTTTTCTGAAGTCATAGACAATGTCAGTGATCTCTGACTGACTACATTTGCAGATGATTGCAAATTAGGAGTGGTAATTGAATCCCACACTGAAACAAATGTTCACCAGGAAGGGCTGTCACAGACAAACCACTGGTGTCAGAGCCATGGACTAAAACTAAATGACAAGAAGTGCATAATACTCTCTCTCAGGTACTCATCCCCCCTGGTAACTGTCATATTGATAACATACCCCTTAGAGCTGACCCAGTAGTTATGGGCACACATAGACAGTCCTTTGGCCATCACATGTCTACAGTAGTGAGGAAATCATTCTATGCTGTGCAACTTATAAATAAAGGTATGGCATCTATGTCCAAGGAAGTCTTCCACTGTATTCCGCATTCATCAGACTTATCATTGAGTACAATGCCCCCCTTGGTATGTATCTAACCAGGCATAGCCAACAAATGGAATGTCCACAGGAGTTCCTCACTAAAAGAATAAAGGATACATGGTGTAAGTAAAATGTTCTATGCAGACCGCCTCGAGGCCCTATCCCTGTATTCTGTCTCCTACAGACTTTTGAAGGGAGATTTATGCCTGCCATACAGGGCATTGTCAGACCCCAGTCTGATGGACCCCCGGCACATCCACAAAACAAACAACATCAGATTTACCCATTCTAAAGACTTACACCTTCCCTGTGATATAAATAGGACTTGCTGAAGAGACAGGTATGTATCCCAGAGACTACCCCATCTCTGGAACAGGCTCTTCATATATGTGAAGCACAGTTCCTCCCTAACCCAATTCAAGTGCAACTTGGACAGTTGGATGGGGAACAGGAAATTCATCCCTGGATTTGCACCTATGTCTCTAATAGACACAGGCAACCTGTAAATGGTTCATCTCCCAGGCACCTGCTTATAAATGTTTCATCTCCCAAGCCCCTACTTATACTTATCAAAGGTATCAGAACTTGTGAGAGATATGCGATGCATGGCTAGGCTTAAAACATGCCTTTGTGGTCATTAGCATAGTCAACACCTATGAACCTATTGTTGTTCCTCACCATCAGACAGTCATGTATATTTCCCAGAAAGAATACCTAGGTATGGCCAATAAGATGTGTGACAGTGCTCTGTGACAAAGGTGGTACACTTCAGTTACACATCTCTGGAAGATGTGTAGAGCGGTATATGAAGAAGGGTGCAATGTACACAGTTATTGGTGTGATGAAGTCTGGGAACCACGAAATTCCCTTCATATACCCAGTACTTGAGTTACATTCAATAGAGTAATCAGCACTGTGACCCCATGCTGGTGGATGTACAACTTGCCCTCTACCCCAAGACACAGGTCACATACCTGTAGGTCTGATTATAGGGTGTGATGTCCACATAATACTTGGGTGATGTGTCTATTTCATAATTCAACAAATCCCTCCATGTGTCTCTTCAGTGCAAGTGTTGTCCTGATTTGGAAGCAGTCTCTGGTATGTGTTGATACTGTCTGTATTATACTAATATCACAGTTGGAGTCAATATTTGCACATAAGCTGTAGTCTTTCAGGCAGCTGTTTGGACACAGCATGTGTATGTCATCTGTGATGTCCATCACTGAACTAATGGGCAGGAAAGGGCCTAGCAGACAGTCCTGATGTACTGACCTAAACACTGGACATGAGATATATGTCACATCACACATTTCAACATAATGAGATGCCACTTATGTCATACACTGGCCTAACCATTTGGTGATATAGCTATTTGTGGCCACATGTGACCATGTTGATTGAATAACTCAGTGTGGATATTTGTCAAATGCATTGACCTGTTCAGGTTCCACACAATGATACTGTTGTCATTATGCATGCCCTCAATGACCTCTTTGAGGACATCTATGAGATCTAATGGACCTGATGTAGCAGTAACAACTCACCCAGGTCTGTTGCACACATCTGGAATATTACTAGTGTACATGTAGAGGACGTCCATGATGACATGTTGGTCTACCTTACGGTCAAGGAGAGTCAGGATCTTTCTATACATTCATGCATCAGATGCTGTCCCCCCAACTCAGGTGGAAGCGTGTTGATGTACACCCTTGTATGGGAACATAGGCCATATGGAGGGTGTGTTGAACTGTGCATTCAACCATATCAGAAAGGTATATGTGCTGGGTCACACCATAGGTGAACTGAGATGTTGTCACAGCACATTGATTCCATATGATAGGCCTGGATGAAGGTAATACAGTGCACACTGCCTACTGTGATCTGGCCTAGGGTTTTGACACAATCACATATACGGGTATTGTTGAGAAAAAAAACAAGCTGGGGATTAAACCTTATGTCAGTTGATGGCTAAACTATTGGCTCACTGATAGAACACATCATGTGAAAGTTGGGAATCAACCTATACCAGTAGAGCTGTCACCACTGGCAAACCCCAGGGATCTGTGCTTGGTCCTTCACTGTTTGAATTGTATTTCTCGACAGTTCAGGCTAAAGTATATGACCTTTGCTTTACCAGGTTTGCTGATTCTTGCTTATTGTGTGCAATCGATGAGTCCACCAGTGGTGATGATATACAACAGGAGGAGCTAACACACACAACTGAATGGTGACAAAGGCACATGATCTACAAATAAATGCAGAATTGTGTGTTTGTTATGTTGTCCATCTGAAAAGTAGAGTTCCATGTTAATCACAGAATTGACAGCAGTCCTGCTATGCAAGCACTGGGAACACATTTAGATGGCAATGTGAACTTTGACCATCAACTGTCCACACTCCAATTGAAACCCTATGTTGTGCACATCATATGTCATGCCATCATATTGATATCTTAGGATTGTATGACAGTACTGTAGTCAAACCTCATTACAGCACTAATAGAATATAATGCTCTTTTTTACATGTACCTCACCAGATACATGTAGCTGCTGGAGAGACAACAGGGCTTTCTTAGTAAGATAGCATAGCGCCTATACACCATGCCATGATATATGTGGATAGATTGAAAGCCATGCCATTGTAAACTTTATTGTTTTGGATTAATTGACTTCTGTCTGGCCCCAAGGCCATTCTCTGACTCTGCCTGGTGGGAGTACTGCATATCCAGAAATGTGATATAGCTGATGACATGTCTTTTGAGGAGAAGATGACAGTGATTATGGGGGTATATATGGTGACAACCTTTAGATAAGCATATTATACTGTTATGACAGTGTGGGCATGCTATGCTACACTTTAACATGACTGTCCTGCAGGTGGTGTGGTCTCTCACCCATGTGTCTATCATGGCGGTATTAATACCCCCATCAGCCATTGGCCACAGTAATTTACAGAACACAGATATCATGGGTCACATCCTTGCTATTCACTGCTGGTTTGCACATTTTACAGGTATGACCCACTTCCCACAGGGATTAATACTACTGTCTGGTGCAGTTGTTGAGCACAACATCATTACAGGAACATGTACTGATGACACATATACATCCTTTCACAATATACATCCTATCATTCTATGCCATATACTACATGCCAGTAAATGCATATCTGTTTCACATACCTGTTATGTTGTTTTCCCTGTAACACAACCCTGAGCTTTGCAAACTTTCTTGACGTGATTTCTCTCTCTCTCTCTCTCAGTCTTTCCAGTAGACTGATTGAGCTGGTTTGAATAGATTGCAGCATGCTTTTGTTGGTATTGCACATGATCAGGTGGTGGCCTCTGCACCAGTTGCTAATTGCATGCAGCCTGCTTCAGATAACCACTGTCATGACAACCCTGTACTATAAATTGCTGCCTTCTGTGGGTGTTGTCCCTTCACCTTTACAGAATGGAAGACATCCTTCCTGTGTGTGGCCATCAGTTTTACAAATAGCAGGTAGCAATACCTCTTACAGCAGAACCTGCAGACACAGACCAAATCTAATTTGGGTAAGGTTCGAGACCTACAGACAGCATGAGTAGTGTTGTTGTGTGCAATGTATCTTGCTGTTCTTACAGGGTTTCTGTGTACATGGTACTTTTTCATGGAATGTTGTCTGTCTGATAAGCTCTCAACTGTGGGCCTATCCGTATGATACCAGGGTGATTGGCTGTTAGGTTTTGTCTGTGCACCACACAGGTATTGTCCCAAATATATCTGTGGCATTCTGTCTGTTGAGTGCTATCAGTACATGGCTACATCCATTTGTATTTCATTGTTGTATCCCTGCATAAGGGTATGCTGCAATGAATCCTGTAACACCAGCAATTTCCAGGGTGTGTAACAGCAATAATGCAAATATGGCCCTATGTTCCTGCCTCTGTCCTCCACATTTATGCCAGTCTTTGTCCCGCTGTGATACAGGAAGGGTTGTTAGGTAATGGCCTATCATTATTTACCGCTAGTATTGCTGCTGTCATCCCAGTCATGTCATGGACTCCAACACCAACTGTTGGGCCATGTCCATATATATGGGGGCAACAGCTGGTGAACACATTTGTGGCCTTGTACATTCCTGAGGTAAGTGTGTGGTACACAGTGTTCCTTGCCCTTCTACAGCCTTTTATGGTGGGGTTTCTATGCCATTAACCTAGGCTAATAGGTTCATAGATTAGTACTAGTCTAACTGCCCTTGCAAGCCATTTTAAGCCTAGCCAATTATCCCTTGTGAGACTCAAACCCTGGACCTTGTGTTTGTAAGGCAAACACCTTAACCATTAGACCACCCTCCTAACGCCATGGCACCTTTCCAGTGATATAACTGTTAAGACAAGGGTTATTCAGTGTGATAGTGAGGTGTTAGGTTAAGCAATGATATGTACAAAGTACTGTGACATTAACACAAGTGCTACCATTCCCCCTAGGGCTTGACTACAGGGTGTAATTGGAGGCTGCTGAACTACATCTGTCTTTGTTGATTGTTATTTATCCTGAAGGCAAATCCTGTTCTTACTGTTGTACTAATTGAAGGCCTTGGCCTACACAGCATAGTATGGTATATATACACATTGCTTGCATTGCATCTACTGTTTTGTGTGGGCCTTGCATTCATGACTGATTACATATTTCAAACCTTATGTGGTGTCAGTACTGGCATACATTATTGTATAGTACAGGAATAAAGGTTATCTATGTATGCATACCTGTGTGTCGTGTCATGTCCTTTGATTTGTGGGTGGGTATATGTTTAATGTCAGTATTCTCATTTGTGGGAATGGTTGCCACACTACACATTTCACAGGTGCCAGTTGAAGGGCTTGTGGCTGAGGGATATACTTTGCACCCAGTACTTCCACACTACTTCTACATATGTATGGCTACTGATACCTTTTGTGTGTGTATATGTGTATGTACCTATATATATCTCATATGGCTATATATATATATATATATATATATATATATATATATATATATATATATATATATCTATAGATATATACACCTGTATATATATATATATATATATATATATATATATATATATATGAACATATTTATGTATCTATATACAAGTACTGTTTTATGATTATTTGTGAGTCATACATTAATATATATATCTACATATAGCTGTCTGTCTACATTTACAGATATATTTGTCCATATGTCCATGCATGTTTGGCTCATATTTTGACCCTGTTCCTCATTCAGTTGGCAATTATCATGGATGATCGCAGCATTGAAGTCAGTAACTAGTAGTAACACTTTTGTGTTTCAGACTTCATCTACTTCTACATATGTGTTCTAATACATATAACTGTGTAACTAGCAACATTTTGAGTGTAACAGAGCATTAGTTGACATATATCCCTATTTGTACCCACAGTGTGGCATACTTTGTCCAGACTTCTTGCATTAACAGGTTATGTTGTGCAATAATAATACATTACCTGTACTGTTGACTGATTGTGCTGCAGGATATGTTTGTGCAATCTTCAGGCTATGTATACCTGACATGGTTTAGTGGTAAATCACTTTGTGTATTGAGTGCAGGGTCCTGGGTTCGAGCCTTGGAGAGGCAGTTTATTTTGTTGCTGAGCAGAACAAGGGACGTTGGCTACAGAGTGATTGAGGCACTCTTAAGCAGTTGTAAGCAAGGTTGCTCGGGTTTGCACAGAGCTAAGCATTGCCTACACAGGTTAAGCAATTCAGCAGGTTACTGAGTATAAGAAACTGTAACCAGACTTTAGCAGTGCTTACCCCTGCGCAAACACACTTAAACACGCTTACTACTACTTATTTGTGCTTAAACCTGCTTACCATACCTGTGTAGTACAGTAGAGGCGAATAGCTAAGGACTGGGCAGGTAGGTAGTGGGGGTGACATTGTAACTGTATAGTAGCCTGTAGATATAATTGGATGGGGAGCAATAGGGAAGGTATGTCGGATGTTGGGATTTGTATGCGAGGCAGGACAAGAGGTGTCAGTATCACTAGTTGATGTAGTGGTATAGAGTGTGATGTGGGGGGGGGGTTCACAAGTTGGTGAGCCTGCGCTGCTCCAGGTGTGCTTGTGGTGTTCCTTCATGTGTTAATTACATGTGTCCTGTGGGACAGCTGTGATACCACATGTGGGTTGGGGTTCCAGATACTGGCAATATAGTGGGGAAAGAGGGTGTCACCTATGTGTACACATAGACATTAACTGAAATGGAACATGGGGCTGATAGGTACATGGTGTTCATGGGGCACAAAGGGGGGTGTTAGTAGAGGGATTATCCAGGGATGTGCAGGATGGCTGCAGGGAAGGTCCACAGCTGGCCATGTTGTCTTCGACAACAGCTGTGCATATGCACTGCATTTGGTGTTTGCGTCGGACACTCACATCCCTGGGTGGGGGTAAGGGCTACAATAATACCTTGTGATGCCTATTACATCGGCTTACATGCCTACAGTGGGGTGTTGCGACCATGTGTTCGTAGGTGTTGGTTAGTGGGTTATGCAACAACAAATATGGTTATACCATACTTAGCCATGCAAACTGGACTGTGCTGCAGTGGGACCCATATCGGGAATGGCTGCCCGTTAGGTGTAAGCATGCCTGTTGACTGTACAGAATCTGCGGCCTGTCCAGAGTTTGCTTCATACTATTGGTGTGTTCCTCTTACAATCTGCACCTGTCTGGCAAATACCTGGGAACTGACGCCATTAAATACAGACAAGTAATTGGGTTTAGGACCCCACATCCTTCAGCCGAGTCATGCTAATGCATAACCTAGTATTCTATCAGCTTTCTAAGGTTGTAAGTGGAATATGTGCTTTCTGTCCCTATTTGTCCCCCCAATGGTTTAGGTTCTATTCAGTGGTTTTGCTCTTAGAGGTTGAGAGGTATGGGCGTAAGCTCTTCCCTAATTCACAATATTACTTACATCCCTGGGGTGGTCCTAATACAATTGCACCAGCCAACACCTGCATGCCTAGGCACATAATTGCATACCCATAGTTCCCCCACCTGCCCCTCCTCTACAGCACTCATCCTTACTGTGGGTGCAGGTGGGGTCTAACCACACCACTACACACTGCCCACTTTCGACGTGTCAGGACCCATGTCGTACGTTGTGTCGGCCCATGGGTCATCAGGCTTGCACAACCTGGTTGGATAAATCATTACAGGGGACTGACTCCAATGATCATTAATTTTTGGGGTGTCCCACAAGGGACATTGATGTCTTTGTTTCAAGATTAAACTTGGCAGGTCTCTCCCACTGGTAGTATCCTGCCTGTGGTCTGGGAAGCAGTGGTATGTTTACTTGTATCGTGTGATTGTATGTTTCACCTGCCTAGGTGGGGGAGGTTAATGCTACGTGTTACACGTTTGTTGATTGGACCCCTCATGCCCATTGGCACGGCCTGTGAACATATGTAATCCTTAACTGGTGCATCATATCTATATATATAGATCTAGATATATATATATATATATATATATATATATATATATATATATATATATATATATATCTCTGCTGTATACTACTATTTAACAAATTGTTTTCTAGTCCTGAGGAGCTTTTCTCCCCGGGTCTCTGCTGTAAATGAGCCAAAAGTTCAGCCAGACTTACCCTTTTAACAGATATGATTTACATACATGATTCAATTAATACCCTATCTATATATATGTGTATGTTTGCACACATATATATACATATATATTTCTACATATCTATATACATATATATGTATATATCTGTATTTGCATGCATACATGTATATATTTAAATACTGCTGTCTATATATATCTAACAACATATGGGTGTATGTGTGTCTGCATATGTATATATCTATATGTGGGTATGTATATGTATTCTGTCTCTCTATGTATACATTTGTACTATGGAGAGGGAGAGGTATATCTGTATATCTTCATGTATCCAAGGGAAGATATATGCACACATACCTCTACATATATCCATCTAAATCTGGTTATTCCATTCTTTGCCATGTAGATTAGACTTTGCTGCAGTGGGACTCGTAGCGGGTGTGGCTGCTCATTGGGTGACGCCTCTGCCCAATGAACACTTTTGCTTACATCTCTGGGGCTGTCCGTATAGACCCACATCAGCCAACACCTGCACACTTAGACCCATAACTAGCTACCCATAGTTCCCCAACCCGCACCTCCTCTACAGCACCCATCCTTACTCTGGGTGCAGGTCGGGTCTGAACACAGCACTACACGCTGCCCACTCTCCACTTCACGAGACCCATGTCATATGTTGTCTCGACCCATGTGTTATCAGGCTTTCCCACCCTTGTATTCCAGGTATGTACACACCCCGGCCAGAATGCTCATCACATTGGCTTCTTTGTGTAATATGTCAATTTTTGGGGCGTCCCGCAAAGGACGCTCCTGTCTGTGTTCAAAGATTAGATTTCATGGGTGCACTGTGTACGCCCCCCGGTTGCATCCTGCCTATGGTCTGGGGAGCAGTGGACTATTTACATTGTTTGTATTTTTGTGTGTATATTTCCTCTGTCTGGCTGGGGGCGGGTCATGCTACGTGTTACATGTTTCATGCTTCGGCCCCTCACTTCCATTGGCATAGCCTGTGAACATATGTCATTCTTGTGTGCTGTTTCCTATCATAGCTGTATATCTGTGTATATCTACGAATACGCACACACACACACACATATACATATATATATATATATATATATATATATATATATACATACATATTGCTGTGTATATGTATATATATATATATATATATATATATATATATATATATATATATATATATATATCCATGTGGGTGTATGGGATGTATGGCCTTAATCTCGCTTATGTATTGCTATGATGGCTTAGTGGTTAACTACTGTCACTATAGTGTACAGGGTCCTGGCTTTGAGCCTTGCTGAGGCAGTTTATTTTCTTGCTGGGCGGAACTTGGGCCATTGGATCCAGAGTGATTAAGGCACTTTACAGCAGTTGTAAGTGGGTTTGCGCAGGTTTGAGCAATGGTAAGCACTGCTAACCTCTGGTTACAGTTTCTTACACTCATTAGCTTCTACTTTGCTTACTCTGTGTTAGCAATGCTTACCTCCGCGCAAGCGCACATGCTTACCGCTGCTTATTTGTGCTTAGACCTGCGTACATGTGCCTTATTCATTATGACACTAACACTTCACATGTGCATTTCATGCAGTAATCCAGTTCATATTTAATTGTTATCCTGTAGGTTATATGGCAAAACAATGTAAAATTATATTCATATACAGATTTCCCGTGGAAAATGATTTGTGCTGCAGTGGGACGCGAACCGGGAATGCTTGTTCGTTAGGCGGATGTTCTGAATAATCCACTATTGCTGTGCTGCTTCATTTGCAAATATATTCCTTGTTATCCCCTTCATCCTTTTCAGCTGCTTTAACCATAGCTAGGCGATGGGCAAACCCGCGCACCTACGGTTAGCTGCACCCGGGGTTTTAAAACACATCAATAATAGGGATTCTTCATTTTATTTGACTGTACTGTTGCTGTTGAACACATGGGGGCTGTTGGTGGGGGTATGTGGACACTTGTGAGCTGTCTCAATCATTTATTTAGATATTCTTCTGTTCTAATTTGCAGGGGCGTGTTTATTCTAAGAGCTCGGCTCTCAGGCAAGCCCCCTGTACTCATCCACGCTCTGTGTAGCATTTGGAGTTCAGGCAGTGCGCCTTCATTAATATGCATGGTGCGCTGCCGTCCTCCTTTTAAACTGCCGCTTCCGTGCAGGACTAGATTAGTCCTGCACGGAAGATTAGTAAATCCTGGGGTATATTTAGTATGTGTATTCATTTATGATATATTAAAGTTGACTGTATTTAAATGTGAAAATATTTGACATGGATGTATATAATTTTGCATAGATATATCTTTTATTTATGCATTTATAGATATTTATTTGTATAAAAAGGTATTACAGTTGTATTTAAATATTATTATGAATGAATTTGTAGCAAACGGGGGTATTGTTTATAGGTTTAATAATTTTTCCTTTCAGAGAGATTGTAACTTTTTCAAGAAAACTGGTTGTATGGTGAAACATTTATTTAATTATTTAATTATGTAATTAATGTAATTAGGAAGGTTTAATTGATTTATTGTTGGTTTAAAAATGGTATATAAAGGGACATACTGGGAAGCTGTAAATGTTCCAGCAGAAGGCGAAAAGCCAAGGTAGCAGAACGGTTGTAATAAAGAACTGTATGTCCTGATAATAAATTTCCTTGTCTTTCTTTCATGTGGTATGAAGAGTTGGTCCATCCATGTTTTTGTGAAATAACAAGTACATATATAGATATATAAATAAGCAAGAAAACAAATAAACTAACAAATACATTATAAGTCATATACAGCTGTTGATTAGAGATACTTGCAAAGAAAGCAAAATATAAGAAAGATAAAACATGTACATTTTCAATAGTTGCATTCAGTGTAGTAGGCAATTTATTATAGAAAAATACACATAAAAGATGTTTGCAAACTGTGAACCTTCAGGGCTTACAGAGTAGATTCTTTAGAAGTAAATTGACATTCTTCAACTCTTAGTGCAATCCCATTGAAGTCACTCTCATTTAAGTAAGTATGCAATCACATACAATCAAGAGACTTGTTAAAACTTGAGGAAAAGTGAAAACATGGTTTGAATTCAGTGTAAAAAATGCAGAGTAATGCAACAGAAACAAAAAAGTACAGAAAAGATGTACAGAGTTCAAGAGAAAGCAGCATTAGCAAAAGCAAAAGGACTGTATGATTTACAAGTAGTAAAGAATTTGGTGGAATACTAGGACACATAGGAAAGGGTATAAGTAGAAAGCAAGAAGTTGTAATACGTAACACACTCTTGTTAATACACTATGTGGAATATTGTATGTAGATATGTAGACCTCATAAGGATGCCAGTAAGGTAAATCAATTCAGAAGAGGACAATAACAATGGTATATCACCTGCAATAGAAGCCATATAAAGCGTGAAACTAGAAGAGATTAATGTGTGTCATCATAGGTTCATAGGTGTTTACTAGTCTAATGACCCACAAAGGCCTTTTTAAGCTTAGCCATGCAACCCAAATCTATGACAAGTTCTGGAACCCTTGATGAGTGTGAGGTGAAACATTAACAAGCAGGGGCCTGGGAGATGAAACATTTACAGGCTGCATGTGTCCATTAGAGACAAAGGTGCCAAACCAGGGATGAATTTCCTCTTCCCCATCCATTTGTCCAAGTTGTACTTGAACTGGGTTAGGGAGGAACTCTGATTCACATGGATGGGGAGCCTGTTCCAGAGATGGGGTAGTTTCTGGGATACATACCTGTCTCTCCAGCAGGTCTTATTTATATCATTGGCAAGGTTTAAGTCTTTAGAACAGGTAATTCTGGTGCTGTTTGTTTTGCACATATGCAGGAAGTCCATCAGAGTGGGGTCTGGCAATGCCTTGTATGCCAGGCATAGAACTCCTCTCAACAGCCTGTAGGAGACAGAATACAGGGATAGGGCCTTGAGGCAATCTGCAAAGGACATGCTACTTATGCCTTATATTCTTTTAGTGAGTAACCTCTGTGAATGTTCCAGTTGTTGGCTATGCCTGGTTAGGTACATACCAAAGGGGGCTTTGTACTCAATGATAGGTCAGATGAATTTCAAATACAGTGGAACAATGACTTACTTGGACCAAGATGCCATACCTTTGTTTATAAGTTTCACAACATAGAATGATTTCCTCACTACTGTAGACATGTGATGGTCAAAGGCTAGATTACTGTCTATGTCTCTCTCCAAGTCCTTAACTACTGGGTCACCTCTTAGGGGTGTATTGTCAATATAATAATTACCAGGGGTGGATAACCTTCTGAAGGATACTTATATGCATTTCTTGGCATTTAGTTTTAGCCTATGTCTCTGACACAAGTTGTCTGTGTCAGCCCTTTCTGGAGATTAGTATCAATGGGACGGATTCTATGACTGCTCCTAATTTACAATCATCTGCAAATTTGGTCAGCTAGAGGCTTTTGACATTGGTCTTGGCTTCAGAAAAGTAACACCAAAAAGGAGTGGTGCCAGGACTAATCCCTGAGGGACTCTACTTGTGACTAGTATCACGCAATGCAAAGAGGGAAAGACTTGCCTTGGGCATCTTTGCATGTGTTAGCTTGTTCACAGTTTTTGAAGTACTAAGTATAAATTGAAATATTGCTAATTTTCATAATTATAGACAAAAAACTAGCAATATCGTCAGTATAGTGTGATATAAATGGACATTGACAATAAATTTTCCTGATGCCATCCTGGCAATTCACACCATACCCCTCAGTAGCATAAATGTTTCTCAGTTATGAAAATATTGGCATAAATATGAAATATGAATAATAAGTGACAAACAGTGATTAATATCTCTACTGATTAACAATCTTAGTGTAATTTTGTTAAATTCTCCCTCTTCTTTCTAATGCTGCATTTTATTAGATGATAAGTCACTTAGTTTAAGAACCCGACCCCAAAAATGTATGGATGCCATAAGAAGCTATGGGTGATAACTTGAAGTATACAGAAAGGTGCAATAGGCTTGACTGTGGTAATGAAGGCTAAATTGTTTAATATCCAGTTACATACGCAACATTATTTAAAGGTATTTAAAGTTCTTACAATGTGGGAGGAAATGTTGGACATATGTCAGCAAAGGATTTTTTGCATTTTAGTATTAAGGTTGATACAGAGAACCTTAAAGATTTTTTAGACATTCTGACTCAGCAAAAACTGTTAAAGGTGACAAATCTAATTGAATTATAGGATGCTTATATTCAAATACCCTAAGTATAAAATGCAAGAAGGAGGAATTAGAACTTATCATAAAGCAGTACAAGTTCCAAATCATGGTTATCTTGGGAAACAGACACTATGTTAATACCAGGCTTTGTTAAATATAGTTAAGTCAGAACTTATAAAAGAGGTAGGAGCTTGTTGGGGTTGGTCCATAATTCTATAAACAGTACTCTGGAGTTTGCAGGAAGGTCTGAAGAAATAATGACAGTTCTGCTAACAATGTAATTCCATTGACTGATTGTAGACTGTTAGTAGCATACTATAGACCTAATATGAATATTTCTGAACTAGAAAACCATTTGAATGATTTACCAGCAGTAATTGTGGGTGATTTTAATTACCCTGGAGCTAATTGGAAGTGACATTTTACAAGTTCATGTATGTAATCTTATTTTCTGGTTATTTTAAGTGAATTTAGCTTCAAACAAAAAATGGAGTTGCCAACTAGAGGATTAAATTCATTGGATCTGATATTGGAAAATGAAGATGGTTTAGTAACTAACTTTAAGACTGATAGTTTTTTTCTGTTTTTTTAACTCGAACATTTTCCAACCAACTAGAAATTCAGGTCATAGAAGTATTAAGTTTGTTATTTATAAACATACTAGATAACAAAATGAGTAAGTACAAAGGTATTTTTTAAGTATGTTATATCTGGTTGCTCTACAGAAAGATCAAATAATTGATAGAATAAACAAGGAAATAAAAAAGGGAAGGTGATTTGTTAAGTTTTAAGAACACTTGCTGTAAGTATTAGAGAAAATAAAAATCAGAAAGAATAAATGTGATTATAAAAGCAAAACTTGGTTGAATGGGTTACTTCAAAGACTATTAAGGAAGAAAAGATATTACATAAAACATAGTAGAAACAAAATTACTTATAATAAAAGATGATTAAATGATACAATTAAGAATTTAAAATGTTTTTAAAGTATAGATAAAGGATATGTGAAAATAATTGTATAAAACATTTTGATAATAAGCTTTTTCCAAGTATGTTAAGGCAAGGAGGGATTATATAGAAAGTATAGGGGAATTACATATATATAAAGTATAAGCCCATTAAGACAGGAAGATCAGGAAATTTGGAGAAGAAAGGAAATGGATGAAATTTTCAGTGATTATTTTGTGGGATTATGTACTGTAGAAAAACCAATTGCCATGACAATGAATGGAATGCATGAAAAATGAATAATTGTCCAATTATATTGAAAAATGAAGCTGTTTCATAAAAAAGTAAAAACAAACAGCTCATTGGAGCCTGACAATATATCAGAGCAGTTTATTTAATTTCAAACATTATACCCTGTAGCGATGTCGCCTCACAGTAAGACGCTGTCCGGTTCGATTCTCAGCTAGAGCGTCTTCTGCGTGGAGACATGCGTGAATGGGCATACCTTCGTTGAAGGTTGTGCATCAGGGCTGGCAACTCGGCACGTAAAAATCAACTGCCAATCATTAGCAGACCGGAGTTCCACTGTGCCGACCCCTAATCGGGAAAAACCGAAAGACACATACCCTGTCTGTTAATGGAGATATATAATTGCATTTTGCAGAATGTTATTGTGCCAAGTGATTAGAGAAAATCTAATGTAGTCCCAATATTTAACAAAGGTAATAAATTAGATGACTAATTATTGTTGGATAAGTTCTACATCCGTATATCTATTTTACATAAAGATTTAGAGATATGTATTATAAGGAAACTCTCAGATTATAGAATATATTTACCTGAACTGGATATATATATGCATGGTTTTATTAAAGGAAAATCTGCCCTCAATGGACAAATACAATTTTATGATTTAATAAACATATAGCACAAACTATAACCAAAGTCCCTAAAAAAATTTGGCACCCCCTATAGATGTAAAAACTATCTCAACAATAACAGTAGAGCCAACATCGCTAAAACCCACTTACTCTCTACACTGCTTTATGTTTTCCCCATGCTAATGAACCTAAATAAAGGAGCTTTAAACAAATTAACCAGCTGTTATAATAAAATAGCAAAGTTTGCCTCTGACTCACCTTTCAGGACCCACCACTGTCTAGCCCTTAAACAAATAGCCTGTCTGGAACTACTAAACTTATTGATGTATAACCAGCTTACGCTTGCTCATCATTTCCTGTATCACTCCCCAAAAAAACAACCCTACAAGACCTACTAAATCACTACACTAACAATCATCTTTTAAGATCCACCAGTAAGGCCCTAGTCAAAGTATCCAAAAGCTGCAATTGTTCAGGTGACTCCCTGTACTCTAATGCCATCGCAAAAATATGGAATACCCTTCCCTTAGATATCCAGCTGCTAAATAATAAGCACAAGTTTAAAAACCTTCTCTGGATCTATCTAACCAAATCTTGGAAGTGTACTTACTCAGACCCTGGTTAACCTCCTACCAGTATTCTCCAGACACCTCACTCTAGATATGGCACATATTTAGATTGTACATTAGGCTACCTGACAAATGTTTTTATTTCTTTTACAATATAATCCACTATGGGAGGTAAAGTCTTAACTACTTTCTCCTCAAATTTCTAGGAAGCATCTCTCTCACACATTTTCATAGCATATTTTTTATGAGTACTTACAGCAGCTTATGTTGTTGTTTTTTTCTCTTACACATTTTGTAGAATATTTGTATGTGTACTTTACAGCATCATATCTTGTTTTTCTGTGTCAATCTTGTCATGTATATTTTGCATGTATTTTTTTTTAATCAAAGTGTTTATCTCTGCATATTTAAAATTGCACAATATGTAGCTGTATTTTTTATAGCTGTATATATTTTTATTTTTCTCTTCTATATAACTAAAATTGTACAATATGGAGCTTTTCTCCCTGGCCACTTTTGAAAATGGGCAAATTGCCCAGTGAGACTCTCCTGGGATACAAATGTAAAATAAATAAATAAATAAAATGATAAAGTAATTGACATAAAGAATATGGGTAAATCACGTGTTGTAATCTACTTGGATGTATCCATAGCATTTGACAATTTAAGGCTTGAGTACATAATATGTCATTTACAAGGATTAGAAGTAAACTTTTAGTTAATAAGATGGATAACCAAGTGGTTATTCGAACAAGAGCAGTGTGTCATTTTTTCAGTACAGTCAATCAAGCTGGAAGATACTATCTGGTGGGGACCACAATGATTCATGTTGGGGCCTATAATATTCAAAATAACATTTTCCAAAATGCCAACTTTGTTAACATTTTGTATAACAAAATATGCAGATGATTGTGGGGGCTGAAATGAATAACCAATAGCAGGTAGATAATTTAAACAAATGTCTTACTATAATAGAAAATTAGGCTGCAGTGTTGGGGTGAAATGTAATCACATTAAATGTAAAGTAATTACTTTTAGTAAATATAACTGGGGTAAGATAATGATGGGAAGTAAAGTATTAGATGTAGCTGACCATGTAAAGGATCAAGACATTATAGCAGGGAAAAGAAATATAATGTAAAAGATATTAAAACCAAAGCATTGAGACAATCTGGTCTTATATTAAATATTTTGTTGACTAGAAACTTTAGGCATTAAAAACTGTATTTGCATCTTTGATGAGATCTATGATTAAATATACTCTCTTGTTTTGAAGTCTATTTCTGATATAGGTGGGTGGCAATAGTTCAAAGATACTTTACTAAGATAATTACAAATATGCAATATTATTTTCAGAGGTTGAAGTTTCTGGGATTATAAAGTATGTTATACAGACTGGTTAGAAAAAAATTCTGCCCGTTATTTAAAGCACTAATGATGTTTTAATAAACGAAACTGGATTAATGTTACATACTCACCACCCAAGGTTAAGAGATAGGGGTCCTAATTAAGAATGAATAAAAAGAGAAGTATAACAAGAGATAGATATTTGTGACACAAATGTTACCAAGTGTGGGAAATAAAAGTCCAGCTGAGGTTAACAATTCTAGTTCATTTAGAGTTTTCAAAAAAAAAGGATTGATGAAAATATGGACAACTATAAATATATATCTGCTTTATCAGTTGTAAAGGTCCATGGTAACTGTGTGCAGCTATGTTATACTATGAAACTATAAATAATTTAAAAATCAAGGCAAAATGCATTGGTTGGTCCTACAGAAGTTTTCTGCTACCTTTTTCCACAGCATAGCTAATCCCACTGATAGCTAGGTCAGCAGGTAACAGGTACATTTTTAAAAGCATGCTCCTCATTAACTGAAATTAAGTGAAAGGGACAAGCAAAATTAGTGGTGCTGGTTTCTCATTATCACCCAACCTTCTAAAGAAGACCCACTCCCTTCCACCTCACATACATAACTATGCTGCCCTTGGAAACATTTTCTTCATAATTTACTCTTTATTAATGCTCTTACATATTATATACATGGATTCCAAGGAGTTCTCTTTGAATATACTGTAACTTATTTCATACCTATGCTACCCTAGTGCTAAGAAGGCAGAGGCATCCACTAAACATGGACTTCAGTATAAAATGGTGTATCTTCTATGAAACTCAGGTTTAAACATCTAGAAAATAAGAAAACATACAAAGATTTTGGGGAACTTCAAAAGACTTTGAAATTCTATGAACTGATAACCTGCCATCCTCTTCTTAGGCGAGTCAAAGCTGAAACCAGTACTGTCATTTAAGGTTCTTTGGTTAGTCCCTGAACCAAATTTCAAATATCATTTGGAATGAAGATTCACCTGTCTGTCCCAGCATCTATGTAGAGCTGTTGGCCTTGAAGTTTTCCATGCTAAGCTGAAATTGAGTTACCTATTGCTAGATGCCAGAGCTTTCTGTTGAAAACTGTAAGGCATTACAGCCGTTTCAGTCAAAACTGCCTTGTTTTATCTCCCAGGTACCCAAACGAGAAATCATCTGCATTTAGGACTTCCAAGATGACTACACATTGAGTAACACCTTAATTCTCTCTCTCTCAGTGTGAAAAAGAAACTCAGCAGAGAAGACCGGTAGACTTGTGTTTATGGCTAAATTTCAGTAACTGGCTAGTAAGTGCATTGCCTGGATGCCAGGAAAAAAGAAATACAGAGGACATGAAAAAAAAATCCACTACAAAAAGTGAGGAAGACAAGGAAGAAACACTGACTGGGGAAAGTTCTGTAGCTGTTCAGCAAAAAACAATGTTGCCTCCAGATATAAATTCCAGTAACCTACAGGAAGATATAAGACGACTGCATGAAGACCTTGTTAAAAATAACAAAACACTGATGGGGTATATCAACACAAACAACAAAACGCTGGAAAATGGAAGATGCTTTAAATAAATATACAGATGAGGTGATTAAGCTACAAAAATCAGAGGTTGAAATGAAGAAAAGGCTGGCTGAATATGAGACTGCTCAGGAAGAAATGTTTCAAAAATAATAGAATTAAAGGCCATAGCACATAGGGAAAACCTAAGATTTTCAGCTATACCAGATAAGCTGGAAGGAACAGACTGCATTAATCTTATGAAAGCATAAATAAGCAACTGGACTGGTATTCTACAGCATGAACTATTAGTTGAAAGGGTACATCATGTGTATGCTCCAAACCTGGCTATGAGAAAGCAACCTAGACCTTTAATAGTAAAGATGCAATCCTACAAGCAGAACAAGTTGATTTTGACAAAACTGGCAGAGACAAATTGTGAAAAGTGGGAGACAGCAGAGTGTTTGTGGAGAATAATTACTCATTGTACACCAGGCAGAAGAGAAGCAAATGTATTCCACTATTCTGGGAATATCGAGAAACAGGTATGAAACTCAAACTGCTGTTCCCAGCTGCCTTCAAAGTATTCTTCCCTGGTGGGACAAAATCATTTTTTTGATGAAGTACATTCTAAGGAGGAAATACAAAAGTTTGTCCAACAAAAAGTGAGCTGTGAAACAGAAGTAGATTCTGCTTCTTTTTCTTCTAGTCATAACGACCACAGAGAGACTGTACCTGTGAAACTTTTTTCCAGTGTTTCAATGGAAAATGGTGGAATGAAGGAAGGGAGAATGAGAGTTGAATAGAAGAATCGAGAGTACACTGGAAATGAAGCACAGACAGGATTTGGGAGATGGAGATAAACAACAATAAAACTAACATAATAATAATAATAATAATAATAATAATAATAATAATAATAATAATAATAATAATAATAACTTGCCCCAAAGGCGGAGGTGTCTCCATATTCTTAAAGGATATGCACACCTCTAGACTGGTAGCCTAGCACAATGCATCCAAGATACTTCAGGTACAACTAACACTGCTTAAGACAGTGATACAAGTCATAGCCTGCTACAGAACCCCAAAAATGTCCTCAGACTCTCACTCTAACTTCCTAAGCACCCTGAAATCTATCAAGGTCCAACCCAATACTCTCATACTGGGTGACTTCAACTACCCCTCCATTAACTGGGAAAACTATTCAAGTACAAATGTAGAGGCCCAACGCTTTCTGGAATTTATCAATTTCAATGCCCTGGACCAGCTAATTCTGACCCCCACTAGAGGAAGCAACATCCTCGACCTGGTTATCACCAACATGGGAGACCATTGATCCCCACCTGTAGTCAATTCCTTCCTGGTTAAATCTGGCTAAAAACTGATCACCATGGAAATCCTCATCTCACCTACATCCCCCACTAAGGTGGCCATCCTGAAAAACTTCTCTAAAGCTGACTTTGGGCTTCTAAAAACAGAGGTGGCTAACTTCTCAGCACCCATGCCAATGGAAAATAGCTGCATGACTGCTGATTCATACACCAATGCACTGTACGAGCATGTACACAAATGCATGGACCTTGCCATACCAAACAGAACTAAGATGCTCTCCTCCAAAAAAGGAAGCCAATCTGGTGGTGTCCAGCCATCAGTAAACTTTACAACAGAAGGAAGAAACTGTTGCAGAAGAAAATGAAGTCCTAAGACTGGAAAACCTCCCTTATTAGTCTCAACAAAAAGCTGAGATCCCTTATCAAATCCTCTAAAGCCAGCTATGAAGGCAGAATTGCGGCTGACACAAAACAACCACAAAGCCTTCTATAGCTATATCAAAAACCTCAAAGGCAATACCCAGATTTGCTCTGAGTTATTGCACAATGGCACCTCCTATACTGAGCCAACATATTGGCCAACAGATTCAGTGCCAACTTTACCCCTCTCTCCCTCCCAAGGGCCCTATCACAACGCCAGAAGAAAGCCTGGTGCCCACCATTTCTGAGGCACAGGTAAAAGTTGCATTGTCCAAAGCCAGGAATACAGCATCCATGGGACCTGATAATATCCCTGGCTGCATCCTACATCAGCTACAAAATGAAGTGGCACCACATCTGTATGCCCTGTTCAATCACAGCCTTACCTCAGGCTATGTCCCTAATGAATGGTGCACTGCTACAGTCATCCTGCTCCATAAAGGGGGAGCAACTGCAGACCCTGGGAACTATCACCCCATTAGACTGATGAGTCTGGTATGCAAAGCTATGGAGTCCATCATCATGGATTTGCTTAACAAAGAAATAGGCAATCTCCAGACTCTTGATCCCACACAGTTTGGCTTTGTCAAGGGGAGATCCTGCCTGCTGAACCTGGATGACTTCTTTGAGGCAGTCACCAAGGCTGTGGATGGGGGTAAGACAGTGCATACAGCCTACCTCAACCTGGTCAAGGCCTTTGCTACCATTCCCCACTCAGGTATCATTGATAAACTCACCAAACTAGGCATCAATCTTAACATCACTAGGTGGGTTGCAAATTGGCTCACAGACAGGACCCACAGAGTGAAAGCTGTGGATTCCAAGTCAGACTGTTGATCATTCATGATTGGATTCACACAGGGCTCAGTCCTGGGCCATCTCCTGTTTGGCATCTACTTCTTGGAAGTCCAGGCCAGCACAGAAGGACTCTGCCTGACCAAGTTTGCTGATGACTGCAAGTTAGGAGTCATTATCAACTCCCCAATTGATGCAGACATCCTACAAAAGGGCTTCCCTGAGACCAATGACTGGTGTCGGAACCATGGCCTGAAGCATAATACCAAAAAATGCATTATCATCCCCTTTGGAAAAAACTCAGTTCCCACGAATTACCACAGTGATGGTAGTCCGCTGAACACTAAAGGGGCCATAAGAGATCTGGGCACCCTGGTCAACAGCTACCTCGCCTTCGACCACCACATTGCCACTGTGGTCAAAATGTTCTTCTATGTGGCACATCTTATAACCAAAGGTTTCACATCCAGGAAGAAAGAGGTCATCATCCCTCTCTAATCATCCCTCATTAGACCAGTCGTCGAATATAACATGTATCTGACCAGACACCTACAACAGCTGGAGACTCCACAAACGTACCTCACAAAAAGGATCCTAGGCCTTAAACACATGTCCTACACGGACAGACTCAAGAAACATCAGCTGTCCTCAGTCTCTTATCGTCTAGTTAGAGGTGATCTCTTCTTGACTTACAAAGCCATGTCTGACCCAACCCTACTTGGAATGCTACACCTAAGAAATCCCAATCCCCCTGTGCCACACACTCCAGACATCACAACCTCATTATCACAATTAACAGGACATGCTGGAGGGACAGGTTCATCCTTCAAAGACTGCCCATACTCTGGAATAAGCTTCCCATTCATGTCAAGCAGAGCACCTTGCTAGCCCTCTTCAAGAAAAATCTTGATGAGTGGATGTGGAACAGAAAGTTCACTCCAGGGATCATTCCAGTTGCCCTATTGGATATGGACACTGTGAACTAACATCGAGTAGCACGCTGCCTGGGCAATTTTTGGGGGGGCTAGGCTTGTAAAAGCTTCAGGACCATTAGCCAAGTACATACCCATGAACCTATTAAGAGGAGGGAGAAAATTAACTGTAAGTAAAGAATATTTTTCTTACTAGCACTATTTTTGTGGAGTATGGTTTTCTTTGCATGCTATAAAGTAAGATTTTCTCAGTTATTTTTAAGTGTAATGAGGATTGTAAACAGGTGCTGCTGTTCTTTTTTTTCCTTTTCTTTCTCCCTTCTCTTCCTGTTCAGTTTTAAGAAATGTAGGCAATGCAATAAAAAAAAAACAGCCTGGTTAAAAGAGCATGACAAAAGAAAAACTAATGTGCTTTTTCGCATTCTTGCATTGGGAAATGACTGGATTAAGGACCTTAGATTGATTTAGTAATAAGTTTTAAGAGTATGCAAGTAAATGAAAAAGAATAGTGAATATTATAAGGCTTTTTTTCTAGCAAATATACGTATGCTCAGTAGCAAGTCTGCAGCTAGTCTACATGTTTCCATGAAAACAATCTGATAAAGAGAAACTGGCTGCCTGGTTCTCATGTCTCCATGGAGACAATCTGATAAAGAGAAACTGGGTATAGACTGGTGGAAAGTGATTGGCTGAAGAAAAAAAAAAACTATGAAGAGAAATTGGCTAGGAGATAATGTTCTCTGAAAGCATTCAGAGGTTTTCCCAGCTGGGAGAGCTGTAAAGGAAAAACAAAATCAATTAGCCCTTAGAAGAAGCACAGGCTGCACCATGTGTCTTAGCATGCTTAACCTTTCTTTTAGGTTAATTCAAGTCTGTGAGTGTGGCTGTCAGTTTGTGACTTTTGTTCCTATTAGGAGGTCAAAAGTTCAGTATTTGAAGATGTGCATAGTTTTGTGTGTTAGTATTAAGTTAATAGGTTTTAGGGGGTATTGGGGTGTGTTTGATTTTTGTTTTGTTTGTTTGAGGGCTTTCAATAAAACAAAAAAGTTTTGTAAGATGTGACATAAGCTCAAATGGATATGACAAGAAACAAATGTATAAAGGTTGAACCTATCAATCACTGTGTGCATATAACACAAAAGCTGGAACTAGACATTTAACAAAAAGGTGTTATACATAAAAGGTGGGAATAATAACGTTTTAATGCACTGATGCTTTCTGTAATGTCTTAAAATGTCGATGTTTTCACAGATAAATACAAAAAAGAAAGAGTAGTGAACTAGATTAAAAAATGTACAGTGTAAATAGCTATGTTACAGGAGACACACTTAGAAAGAAATGAACATGTGAATTTGATAAAGAAAGGTTTTCAGGATGGTTATTTAGCAGAATACATGGGACAAAGGAAAAGAGGAGTACCTATATTAATTGCTAGAGGAGCTCCAATAGTCATAGAAGAGGATAAAATTGTAGATTTGTAGTGCTGAGGGGTTACTGGCAAGGGAAGAATATTACACTGGCATGTATTTATATTCTAAAAACCAGGAAATGTCAGCAAACCAACGCTGAAAGTAAATACCAAACGGATCAAAAGAAATGCTTCCACTCGTTTAATACAAAAAGCGAACCAACGTCATTCCATTCACTGGTTAAATTTAAAACAGTTTAAAACAAAAAAGCAAAAGAAGCCACAGTAACGTAAAGCGCTTTTCGTTCGGGTTTTACCCGAACTTCCTCAGACAACTTAATTAAAACTCAGTTCAGTTTTAAATACTTTTACTTACAATGAACCAATCAGAGTAGCAACTTAATTCGCTTTCTAAATGTAGCCTAATTTAAAACGGAATTACTCATAATTCCAAAAGTGGATGGTAGCTAGTAAATAAATAAATAGATGGTGTGCTCCTGAACAATAGTAACTAGTACACACACACTCACCTTATTTAATTTTTTCAAACTACATCAACCTTGTACCTTAAACTGTTAATAATTAACCTAACTCCACAAAAAGTACTCTATTGTCCTAATTATTATTATTTATTATTTTTTATTTTATTTTTTATTTTTTATTTTTTACTGTCAGGCAAGTCTACTTCCTCCTGCACAATAACCCTGTGTTTCCTTTTTAAAAATGTTTAATATTTAATATTGAATATTAAGTGTTTAATGTTCAATAACAACTCATGTTCTTTTTGTTCCATTTCACCTAAGAAGCACCAGCTACGGCAGAGAGGGAGACAGTTGGTTTACGGGTGTCCGTGGTGTCCCAAATGGAATTATATGTATCGACTTAACTAGTTACCAGCAAGTCTAGTTCATACCATGACCAATCTAAGTCACTGACAAACTGTAGTGTGGCCTTACGATGGTATATGGGTCTCTCCATGTCCATCCTGCCATTTTTAAAAATCAACAAGCTGGTAACTAGAAGGTGCAAAGAAATGCGAATACGTCTCATGAGGGTTCCACTATACAATTCCAATGTCCCATTTGCTCTGTTTAATGTTATAAAAACCAGACTAACTTCAAAACCCCAAAAAAATGTATGTAAGTAATAAACCCCTAAGGAAAAATAACGCGTTAGTTATGCACAATAAAGGTTGTTGCAAGTTCTATACAATTATAAATAGATAGTATTATTCTAATTTAGTTTTAATTCCTATTCAACTAACCCCACCAGGGGGTACAAGCAGTTAAACTAACTTGATTAAAGGAAAGTAAAAGAGGGGAGGGGGGAGGGGGTGTGGGGGGAAAGAAATAAGGTAATGTATTGGTAAACAATGGTGGTTAATAAAAAATGTTTAAAATTAATTATAAATTTCTAATAATTATTAATTAAAATTATCTACTTAAATTCCTTAGTTTTAATATACAAGCAATGGAACAGGCTTCGTTTAATCCTGGTTCCATACACGCATCCAGTCTAAGTTGCCAATTAAGTTCACTCTTTTCCAATGTCAATTTGAGCAAGCTGTCCAGTACTCGAAACCCTCCCTTCATGACTGGGTCTGTTTGTAAAATAATCTTAAACTTGAAAGAATGGCCTACATGCAGTTCACAGTGGCGGGCTAACGCAGTGTTTAGATTCTTCCTAATAATAGCATAATTGTGCTCATATTAGAGAAACTGGCTGCCTGGTTCTCATGTCTCCATGGAGACAATCTGATAAAGAGAAACTGGGTATAGACTGGTGGAAAGTGATTGGCTGAAGAAAAAAGAAACTATGAAGAGAAATTAGCTAGGAGATAATGTTCTCTGAAAGCATTCAGGGGTTTTCCCAGCTGGGAGAGCTGTAAAGGAAAAACAAAATCAATTAGCCCTTAGAAGAAGCACAGGCTGCACCATGTGTCTTAGCATGTTTAACCTTTCTTTTAGGTTAATTCAAGTCTATGAGTGTGGCTGTCAGTTTGTGACTTTTGTTCCTATTAGGAGGTCAAAAGTTCAGTATTTGAAGATGTGCATAGTTTTGTGTGTTAGTATTAAGTTAATAGGTTTTAGGGGGTATTGGGGTGTGTTTGATTTTTGTTTTGTTTGTTTGAGGGTTTTCAATAAAACAAAAAAGTTTTGTAAGATGTGACATAAGCTCAAATGGATATGACAAGAAACAAATGTATAAAGGTTGAACCTATCAATCACTGTGTGCATATAACACAAAAGCTGGAACTAGACATTTAACAAAAAGGTGTTATACATAAAAGGTGGGAATAATAACTTTTTAATGCACTGATGCTTTCTGTAATGTCTTAAAATGTTGATGTTTTCACAGATAAATACAAAAAAGAAAGAGTAGTGAACTAGATTAAAAAATGTACAGTGTAAATAACTATGTTACAGGAGACACACTTAGAAAGAAATGAACATGTGAATTTGATAAAGAAAGGTTTTCAGGATGGTTATTTAGCAGAATACATGGGACAAAGGAAAAGAGGAGTACTTACATTAATTGCAAGAGGAGCTCCAATAGTCAGAGAAGAGGATAAAATTGTAGATTTGTAGTGCTGAGGGGTTACTGGCAAGGGAGGAAGATTACACTGGCATGTATTTATATTCTACCTAAAACTGCTATAATGGAGCTTAAGAAAATTCTGGGACAAATAATCAGTTTTCAGTGAGGAATATTACTTATAGGTGGGGACTGGAATGTGATTTGTAACAGTGAAGATATGTCTGTGGGGCCCAGAAGGGAAAGTAAAAAGAAAGAAAGAAAGAAAGGGAAAAAGGGCAGATTTTTAATGAAATTTATAAAAATATTTGGCATGGAAGATATGAATTCAGTAATAGGATTTCAGAGTGAATTTACATATTATTCCTCAAGATATAAAACCAGGCTAGGATAAATAGAATTTGCATTTCACAGGAGCATGTGCATTTAATTGAAGGTCTTGATACACACCCAAAAACTATTTCAGAACATACACCAATAATAACTAAAATAAAAACACAGGGTAATGAAATAAAAATGAGACACTGGAACTTTTCCACCTGTTTTAAAGAGAGGAATTTAAGGAATGGGTGGTGGAGATTATTCAGGAGCTATTAGTGAGAATAGAAAATTCTTCTGAAAATGTAGGTAGGAAGTGGGATAAAATTAAGGTAGAGTTTAAAAATATGGTGGAAATAAAAGAAAGGAGGCTATGGTAAGATATAACAAGAATTATTTAGAGTGACTGACAAATGTTAAAGTATTGCAGAAAAGGGGAATCTCACAGGACAAGAAGAGGATCAACTGCAGAATGCTAAGCAGAAAATAAAGGATTACCTCAATAATATGCACAAGTTTAGAAAGATTGCTGCTAAGCAACTGTTTTTTTTTGGTAATAACAGTAGAGCACAAAAACTATTAGCATAACGACTCAGGCAACAGAAAGTAGAAAGGGCTGTTGCCAAGCTTAGGGAGCCTATAACAAGGATGGTAACAAGACATCCTGTAGAGGTATTAGAAATATGGAAATCAAGAAAAGATACAAATGGAAATATTTATGGAAGAATTAAATATGCCAAGGTTAGAGGTAGATAAGGCTTAATTACTAATAGTAAGGATAGGAAGAGATGAGAGAAAAATTGTGATGTATAACCAATCCACAGGAAAGTCTCCAGGAATAGAAGTTTGGAAGTTATGAGGGAAAAACTAATAATCATCTAGAAGGTTTTGTTTAACAGTATTTTAAGAGGAAGAAAGCAGTGGTAGCTGTAATATCTAAAGATGGTAAAGATCCATCAGACTCTGCTTCATACAGGCCCATTTCAATACATAACCATGACTATAAAGAGTTCATGTCTATAATGGCTAAAGGAAAGACAAAAGTAATGCCAAAATTGATAGTTATGGATCAATGTGGTTTTGTGGAGGGAAGGAAAACATTCAAGAACATTAACAGGACATTGATGATCCAGAGGGAAGAAGAATGTAAGAAAATGCCATTGTAGTTGGTGGGTCTTGATGCAGAGAAAGCATTTGACAAAGTAAGCTGGGACTTTATGAGCAGGGCAATGAAAATCTTTGCATTTCCTGAAAAAATTATAAGGTTGATTAGGAGGATATATGAGGTATCAGAGGTGAAAATTAAAGTGAGTGGGGTTCTCTCTGATAATGTCTACTTGAGCAGAGGAACCAGGCAGGGGTGTCCTCTTTTCCCTTTTTTTTATTTGCATTATATTTAGAGCCACTGGCGAAGGAAATAAGGGACTCAGAAATTCAAGGATATAATTGGTATGGTAGTCAAGAAAATCTGGCTCTATTTGCAGATGATATTATTTTATACCTGACAAAACCAGAAAGAGACATTACAGTGTTGTGGAACATTTTGAGACAGCTTCAAATCTTTTTGGAATACAAAATGAATGCAGAAAAAATAAAGTCAATAACGGTAAATGATGTACCCATGCATGAACTGCTTCAGAAATATCTGTATTTATGAGGACATGTGTAAAGGCTGCCAGGCAGCCAGCAAGAATTTTGTAACTAATCCTATGTCATTTGTAAATATTAATATGATTCACAGGCTTGCCTTACGAATGTAAGAGAACTATATGTTATGTGCTGAACTTGAAAAATGTAACCACAGTGCACTCTGCTGGAGAAGAGCAAAAATGTATATGGACTATATGCCTGTGCAAATGTATGATTTCATAGCAGAAGTTGGGACATACAGAGTTAACTTGCAAACTCTGAAAAAATAAAGAGTTTTACAAGTGTGTTTACCAGATAATTATAGTATTCGCGGGTAAAAGTATTTAACAGTTTTATGATTCCCAGTTCCAGGCAAGCTTCTAAGAGATAAGTATTCTTGACACTGAGGTGCTAACCTTTAGGTTTCTGTTAGCCTGGAAACTATAAGCAGAGGTGACAAGAATTATGTAATGTGAGATAACCCAGCAGAAATGTTTGATAATAATTTAAGAACTATCTCAGAGAGAAAGTCAGTGCATTTTGTATATTTTTCTGGACCTGTAAACATCTCTTCAGCACTTTTCATCTATATCTGCCTGGCTCTGTAAGTGAGACATTTAGGACATAGTATTTCTTAGAGAAAAATAGGCATATAGCAAGAGTAGTCTAGATGTTTTCTGTATTTATGTGAGACTGTTCTGCAATGTTGTTTTAAAATATTTCTTGTGATTCTGAACTTTACTGTCACTGTGTTGAGTTAATGAGTATTGTCTTGTGCTGTTATTATTTATTATTAAATATTTTTAAACTTTTTTTAATTGAGGCTGGTTTTGTGTAGAGATATTTAAGTTCCTAGAGTACATGCACATGCATTTGATGAAACTGCATAGGCCACTCCAATAGCCTTGCTGTTGGTCACACTTACCATTTGGATAACGGTAACATTACACAGTAGAATTGGGCATCCTTTGGTAAGGGCCTTTATAGTTGCTGATAAGGGTGTTTGATGGCTAGTGGTACTACTGTATAGTCTGGGCATAAGGAGGCATAGCTAGAGAACCCATGCCAGCCTTCCTTAGGAGTGTCTGTGTGTTTGTATATAAATCAAATCTCAAAGTGTTTATATGAGTTTGTGTGTGTGTGTGTGTGTGTGTGTGTGTGTGTGTGTGTGTGTGTGTGTGTGTGTGTGTGTGTGTGTGTGTGTATTTGTGTCAGCTACTTGGGCAAGGGCACAAAGCACTGGTGGGACAGAGAGGGTATTGGAGATTTTGGCTTGACCACTCGGCTGAGATCTTAACCCTATAGCTGTGCCAATGTGGAGTCTTATTGGGGATCCTGAGAGAGAGGGAGAAACCAGCCACAGACTGACTGTGATCCCTGTGTGCTGTTAAGGGAAAGTGCACTTTACTGTGTGTGTACCTATCATCCTCCCAATGTGCATGTCCCTCACTGGTGTTAGTGGTGAGAATTGAGGATCCTTGATTACTAGCCCAGTGTAGAGGCATCACATATTTATTGTTTGTCAGTGGTGGGATAGCCACATCACATATTAATTGCTTAATAGTGATGAGATAGCCACATCACATATTAATTAGCTTGTAGTGGCATGGATATTGAATTCCTGTAGCTTGTGTACAGTGATCACTGAAGGTGTTTTTGTACTCTAAATCAGCCACGCAGTGAACATTCAGAGTTCATATCACAATTGTTTTATTTCTTTTGTTAGCTTAGTTAGTCAGGGAGAGCAGACAAGCATATCAGCAGAGGAGTATGGTAAGCTGACAAGGAGCCAGTTGGCTGAGATGTGCCAGGCTAAAGGACTGGTGCATGGAAACCTGACACAAGCAGACATGATTGCAGCTTTGGTCACAGCTGCATCAGAGAATAAAAACCAGAAGGATGATCAGACTGGCTGTGGAGATGTACAACTCTCAGGAAATGGATAGCTCAACCTTTCCACAGATGATAACATCTGTCTGGAGCTAAAGAAACGAGTTGGAGGCCAAGCATTTGGAAATGGAAGCAGCAGAGAGACTGAGACATCTTGAAGCTGAGGAGAAGCAGAAGGAGAGGCAGAGGCAACATGAGAAGGAGATGCTGACTCTTTGCCAGAGTCATGGAGGTAATGGGGAAGGGAGTAACTGAACCCCCGAAGCAACAAAGGTTAGTAAATTTCTTCCACAATTTACAGAGGGGGGATAATTTTGATAGTTTCATTCATATGTTTGAGAGGGTATGTAAACAGTATGATGTTGACCAAGGGCTCTGCGTACAGTTCCTGAACCCCTTACTCCATGGTAAAGCTGGAAATGTTCTTTCCAAATTATCTGATGTTGACTGTTTAAATTGTAATGTTGCAAAAAACTGTTTGCTAGAACGTTTTAAGCTTACACCTGAGGCTTATAGGAAAAGGTTTTGTGAGCATAGATGCAAGGCAGATGAAAGTGTCTGTGAATATATTATTGCTGAACTAAGCAATTATTTTCATAGGTGGGTGAGTAGCTGTCAGGTCACCACTTTTCAAGGGCTGGCAGACCTTTTGGTGAGGGAACAAGCCCTTAGCACTTTGCCTGAGGACATGAGATTCTCGTTAGCTGATAGACAATGCCTTACTGTAGATGAGTTGGGGAAGAAGGGAGACCTATACCTAGCAAGCAAGGCATCACTGCACAGGAAAGGGACACCCAGTGCTGCTCATGGGTCTAAGGGAACCCATGGTGGGCAGCCCAGACTGCCCCAACAGAATCTGCCAGTAGCAGAGGAAGCCACTAGTCCAGATACACATCAAGGACTTAGGGTTAAATGTTTTAAATGCAACCAGTGGGGCCATGTAGCATATAGATGTCCACAGAAGCAAGGTGGGAAGAAAAGATGGGAGAGGCAGTAAGTGGGGATGACAAAATGCCAACAGTAGGTTGTCTTGAAACAACAAGGATACCAAACTACCACAAGAGGGTATATTCTATCTTAGTGAATGGCAAAGAGACCATTGCTAAGAGAAACACAGCCTATGACATAACCATAGTGTAGCCTGCAATGGTTACAGAGGAGCACTAGCCTGAGCAGTCTACTCCAGTCAGAGCTTTAGGAGGGACCCCATTCCAAATACCTTTGACTAGGGTAAACCTTGACTTGGGAGGGTGAAAAGGAAGCCAGCAAGTAGGTGTGTTTGAGGATATCCCTGCAGGTGTCCTGATAGGGAATGATTTTGATAATGCAGTACCATGTGTTCATGCAGTTACACACAGTCAGGCTTAGAGAAAAACATGTGGGTCTGGTAGCTTGGGGGAGACCCAGACAGACCACACACTTGCAGCCAGGACTGATGAGGTGGTTACTTCCAGGGAAGGAGCTACCCTGTAGCAGTGAGATTGAAGGTGAGCCACAGCTGCTTGTAGGTACTAATGTTCCCTTGGACAGAGTGACTGCAAGGGCAGAGGTGAGTAGTAGAAGTACCCAGGGTGACAGTGAGGCCCTGCTGTCAGAGAATACCAGACTTCCTGTGGAAGGGGAGCTGGGAAGGGTTACAAAGAGAGAGTTGAGAAAGGCTCAGCTCTCAGACCCTACATTACAAGGCCTGAGGGAAGTAGCTAGTGAGGCACCTGTTTCTCAAGGGAAGGGGGAATTTGTATACTGGGACAAAGGATTACTGTATAAAGAGTGGATCCCTGAGGGAGGGTTAGAGGGTGAGAGAATGCAGCAGTTGGTAGTGCCTACAGCCTACCATCTGACACTTCTAGCCATAGCTCATGATATTCCCTTTGCAGGTCATATGGGCATTAAATGTACAAAGAGACGTATTATGCAGAATGTTTGTTGCCCTGGGATTTTCAGAGATGTAACAGGGTACTGCAGGACCTGTGAGCAGTGCCAAAACATAGGCAAGGCAGGAGACAAGGTGAAAGCTCCTTTGATGCCTTTGCCTGTGATTGAGGAGCCATTTCAGAGGGTAGCTATGGATACTGTGGGGCCTCTGAGTACCCCAAGTTCTACAGAGAAAACGTATATCCTAGTGGTAGTAGATTATGCTACCAGATACCCTGAGCCAGTGGCTCTGTCCTCCATTGAGGCAGAAAAGGTGGCAAATGCTTTGTTAGAGATTTTCAGCAGGGTAGGTTACTGACTGACAGAGATGCCAATTTCATGTCGGACCTGATGGCTTGTCTGTGGAAGTACTGTGGGGTGAAGCACCTAAAGACCACCCCTACCATCCCCAGACTAATGGTCTTGTTGAGATGTTAAACTGATCTGCAAATACCCATAGCATCATCTTGAGTGTACAGTTTAAGTGGGACTAGGAGAAATATTTGCCTTATCTGTTGTTTGCTTACAGAGAGGTTTCCCAGGAATCCACAGGTTTTTCACCCTTTGAGATGCTGTATGAGCATATGATGAGGGGGCCTCTAGACTTAATTTGAGATGAGTAGGATGGTGAGTGTGAATCCCACAAGAAGTCTGTTGTGTCATATGTCCTAAACCTCAGGACAAGGCTCAGGGAACCTGGCAGAAGCCCAACAGCAGAAAAAGGTCTGGTATGACAGGAATGCTTGAGCTAGGGAGTATGCTGTAGGGCAGCAGGTAATGGTTCTTGTTCCTGTCAAACACAACAAGCTGCAGGCAGAGTGGGAGGGACCCTACAAGGTGATAAGGAAGATCAGTGATGTTAACTACATGGTAGAACTGCTAGGCAGGAGGCAGGGGCTCAAATTGTACCATGTTAACATGATGAAACCTTACCATGATAGGGAAGCTCTTGTGCTGAGTATTTGCAGTGGATTGCAGGAGGAGTCTGACTGTGATCTGTTAACTGATCTCCTCAGTGAGGCTCAGACTGACACCTCAGTGGAAGGGGTAGCAGCATCCCAGTAGCTATCCCCTACCCAGGTTCAAGAAATCCAAGCAGCGTTACAGGAGTTTGGGGCCATGTTCACTGGGAAACCAGGGTGCACCCACCTGGTGCAGCACCAGGTGGATACAGGACCCCAAGGCCTATTAGGCAAGCCCCTTATGGGGTGCCTGAGAGAGTCAAGCAGACTCTGAGGGAGGAGATTCAGGAAATGTTGGAACTAGAGGTAATTCAGGAGTCCATCAGTCCCTGGGCCTCCCCAGTGGTGCTGATACCAAAGAAAGATGGCAGCACCAGGTTCTGTGTGGACTACAGGAAACTAAATAGTCACACAGAGTCAGATTCTTACCCCATGCCTAGGACAGATGAAGTCCTACAGCAGCTGGATGGGGTTAAGTATCTTACCACCACTGATGTTACCAAGGGTTACTGGCAGGGCCCTTGACTCCCAGTGCTAGAGACAGGTCAGCCTTTGTGACTCCTTTTGGCTTGTATGAGTTTACAAAGATGCCCTTTGGGATGAAAAATGCCCCAGCAACTTTCCAGAGGCTGGTAGATCCTATCCTAGCAGGAGCAGGAGATTTTGCTTTTGCTTACCTAGATGATATTGCCATCTACAGCCATTCCTGGTAAGAGCACCTTCAGCATGTCAGGGAGATGCTGGGCAGACTACAAAGGGCAGGGTTGACCATTAAGCCCAGCAAATGTCAGGTGGGTATGGCAGAGGTCTCCTACCTGGACACAGCGTGGGGAGTGGTAAGATCAGGCCAGAACTGGCCAAAGTGGAAGCCATTCAGGCATGGTTTGCATCTGTTACCAAAAAGCAGATGATGGCATTTTTAGGGACAGCAGGGTACTACAGAAAGTTCGTCCCCAGTTATAGTACCATAGCTGCTCCACTCACAGATATGACAAGGAAAAACAGGACGTATAAGGTAGCATGGATCCCAGCATGTAAGCAGACATTCCAGAAGCTTAAAGGAGCTTTGGGAGGACCCCCTCTGTTAGCTAATCCAAATGACAGCAAATACTTTGTTGTGCAGGTGGATGCTTTGAACCATGGGGTGGGGGCTGTACTTAGCCAGATTTCTTCAGAGGGAGAAGAGCACCCAGTGGTTTATCTCAGTCGTAGACTCCAATCCAAGGAGGAATGCTATGCAGCTGTAGAAAAGGAATGTCTAGCCATAGTGTGGGCACTGCAGAAACCTCAGCCTTATCTGTATGGAAGAAAATTCACTGTAGTTAGAGATCATAATCCCCTAACATGGTTACATTGAGCCAGCCAGCAAAATGACAAGTAACTAAAGTGGAGCCTAGGGTTGCAAGCATATGATATGACAGTGCAGCACTGCAGTGGGATTAGCAATGTCAACGCAGATGGGCTCTCAAGACAGTGAATGGGGTAAGGTAATCCCAGATAGGCTCAATCTTCTCAAGCAATGTTTCTCAAGGATCACTTGAAAAACTAGCTTGAGTTTTCAAGGGGGAGATTTGTGAAGGCTGCCAACCAGCCAGGTAGAATTTTGTAAATAATTCTATGTCATTTGTAAATATTAATATGATCCACAGGCTTGCCTTACAAGTGTAAGAGAACTATATGTTATGATTAAACTATGTTATTTGCTAAGATTCAAAAATGTCACCACAGTGCACTCTGCTGGAGAAGAGCAAAAATTTATATGGACTATATGCCTGTGCAAATGTATGTTTTCTTTGCAGAAGTTTGGACATACAGAGTTAACTTGCAAACTCTGAGAAAATAAATAAAGAATTTTACAAGTGTGTTTACCAGAACTAGAAGAAAGAATGTCTGCAGCTAGAAATTGTTTCTATTCTTTGAGACAGAGATAATTGTAGGTTTCAAGGGTAAAAGTATTTGACAGTTTTATGATTAATAAAGAGATAAGTATTCTTGACACTGAGGTACTAACCTTTAGGTTTCTGTTGGCCTGGAAGCTGTAGGCAGAGGTGACGAGAATGATGTAATCTGAGATAACCCAGCAGAAATGTTTTATAATAATTTAAGAATTATCTCAGAGAGAAAGTCAGTGCATTTTGTATTTTATTCTGGACCTGTAAACATCTCTTCAGCACTTCCCATCTATAGCTGCCTGGCTGTGTAAATAAGACATTTAAGGCATAGTATCTCTTAGAGATAGATAGTTATATAGCAAGAGTGAGGCTGTTCTGCAATGTTGTTTTAAAATATTTTTGTGATTCTGAACTTTACTGTCAGTGTGTTGAGTTAATGAGTATTGTCTTGTGCTTTTATTATTTATTATTAAATATTTTTAAACATTTTAATTGTGGCTGGTTTTATGTAGAGACATTTAAGTTCTGGGAGTACTTGCACATGTATTTGGTGAAACTGTACAGGCCACTCCAGTAGCCTTGCTGTTGGTCACACTTACCATTTGGATAACAGTAACATTACACAGTACAATTGGGCAGCCTTTGGTAAGGGCCTTTATAGTAGCTGATGAGGGTGGTTGGTGGCAGGTGGTACTACCGTATAGTCTGGGCAGAAGGAGGCATAGCTAGAGAACCGTGCCAACCTTCCCCAGAAGTATCTGTGTGTTTGTATATAAATCAAATGTCAAAGTGTGTGTGTGTGTCAGCTACTTAGGCAGGGACACAAAGCACTGGAGGGACAGAGATGGTGCTGGAGGTTTTGGCTTGACCACAAAGCTGAGATATTAACTCTATAGCTGTGCCGGTGGGGAGTCTTATTGGGGATCTGGAGAGAGGTAAACACACAGTAAAGTACACTTTCCCTTAAGAGCACACAGGGATCAGTCAGTCTGGGACTGGTTTCTCCCTCTATCATCCTCCCAATGTTCACGTCCCTCACTGGTGTTAGTGGTAAGGATTGAGGCTCCTTGCTTACTGGCCAGTGTAGGGGCATCACAACATGATAAAATAAAGTGTTTAGGGGTATGGATTAAAAATTATTCTGGTGTGGCAGCTAAGGATATTTGGGAAGAGACTAAACAAAATATAATATAAAACCTGAGACAAATGGAAGCTTTGGTATATGGATATGGATATTAAGATATAAGCAGTCAAAATGTTTTTGTCCCTTTAGTCTTATACACAGGTCAGCCATATTTTTATCAGCCAGGGGAGAAGTTGTGGATAACAATTAATAAAGAGCTTAAGGATTTTATTTTGATGGGGAAGATGGCAAGAGTCAACTGGGATAAGCTGATTCCTCCAGTAGAGCAGGGCGGATTGCGATTACCCAATTTGAAGGGGTATTTCAGAGCTATGCAGTTAAGGTTTCTATACATAGCACAAGCTGGAAACTATAATTAAATGTGGAAAGGGATGCTGCTGAAATGGAGGGGGGGCTTGAGAAACAAAGAGAGACTGGGATTTTGGATGCAGGCCTTTAAGGAGAATAACAATAATCATATATAATATTATAAATATAAAGCAGCAGAAAGCATTGAAGAACTAAGCCAACATGGGAATGGAGAAAGGAGATCCTGCCGATAGGGATGACTGCAGTTAAGGATACAGACAATAGGCAAGAGGGGCTGGAATTTATTGGAGAAAACTGGCAAAGAAACCATGGTATTGGAAACAAATAACTAGAGAGGGAAAGGTAATAGAATGGAAATAGGCCAATAATTTATTTGGGCTGTATTTAGAGATTGCCTTCCCTGTCAAGGATTGATATCAGAGTATAGACAAGAGAAAGAAATAGAGGGGTCCTAAATGAAAGACCAGCACTGGTAGAAGTTTTAGTAGAATCTAGAACAGATGCTGCCATTAAAAAAGGAATAATTAGTAGAGTATATAAAATATTTCATGATAACTATAAGAATTTATCTGAGGAGGTTAGAAAGGATTGGGAATTCACAAAGAAACAATGGGAGGATATATGTATGTCTCCCAAATCTGCAACAAAATCTAGAAGATTTAGGATTTTTGCTTGAAAATGTTTGCATAGATATTTTTATAACCCAAGTAGACCCCAGAGAATTTTTCCTCAGGTCGACAGCAAATGTTGGAGGTGAGACAGGGAAGAAAGAAGTACTTGGGAACATATTTTTTGGGAGTGCGATGGGTTGGCAGACTTTAAGGATTCCCTGTGGGATGCATTGTTGCAGATGGTGGTTGGCTGATTGGTGTGACGAGGGAGATGATTTTTCTTTGCTATGATACAGAATCAGAATTGCCTAAACATTGTAAGGCTTTGCTGTGTCTAATTATGGTTGTTGCCAAAAAAGTGATTACTAGAAAATCAAAATCAAAATCTAAACCAACTATATTAAAAGTAGTGAATATAGTAACAGAGATAAAACAACTGGAATTGAGTTCTTTAGAAAGGGGTAAGCGCAAACTACATAAGAAAAAAATGGGAATTGTGGGAATAATACATACAGGAGAGGAATGAGCTTTAAAAGAAGGCAGAACTTAAATGAGCTATGTAATGTTTGAAAATGATTAGGTAGATTATAAGTGATGTATAATGCTTCCAACTGCGAGTGCGTCAGTATGGTTTTGGATGTAAAATGCTTGCAACTAGGATTATGTCGGTGTGGTTTGTTTTAATTTATATAAATACATGATTGCTTATGACATAAGTGATGGTTTAATAAAGATGTTTCTTGTTTAAAAAGGGGGGGCAGGAACTGAATAATTTATGTAATGTTGGCTAGGTTATATGATGTATAGCAATATATATATGTGAAGTATAATGTTTCTTAATGTAAATTTGTTAATGCAGTTTGATTACTTTTGTATAAATGTAAATGTGCTTATGTCACAAGTGATAATTCAATAAAGGTGTTTTAAAATAAGACTGAGACCGCAGACTGGGTCCAAAATACAAAAAAAAAAAAAAGAAATCTGCATTTAATCTTCAGTAGATTAGGTTAGCATTTAATTGGTGAAAGAGCAGAATATGTACTTTGCATTCTGCAACAGAAATGTGTCATCTTGAATTTCTGTTTCCTCCCCATTGGGGTGTTCAAATCCAGTATACAGAAACTGACTATAGTCCACTGAAAACAATGAAGTCCCTTACACATTCCTGCATATATGAATACTGAAGCATCTCTAGGAAATAGGGCTTTCTTTCCACTGGTCTCACACACACTTAGAAACCCTGCCAAAGAACATTGGGAAGATAAATGACTCTGTGTCTTTGAGAACAACATAAAAAGATATACCCTGACAAAAAACCCTATATAAATGCTACGGCTATGACCAGTGTGTAAACTGATAAATACAGGTGACACAAGGTAGTACGGAATTGTTCCAATAAAAATAAGATGATGGCACTCACAATGTATGTAGTAAAGTATATTATGGTATTATATTATATTTGTGGTCTTGCACACAGAGCAGCGTCGGGCAGCGCCGGTTAGCTGGCATATACTATTCCCGGCCCCACAAAGTCTGCGCTGTAAATTTTCCCTTAGAACTAGGCAAGCCTCAAGTTCATAGGTTCATAGGTTCATACTAGGCTATCTGCCCTAAGGCATTTATAAGCCTAGCCAGAGTGTATGTGGCTTACACCACCCCTTAGGATGAGAATACTACGCCCTTTTAGGGTTTAGTTTACTATGCCTCTGTCTAGTAGTGACACAGAGATGACCCCCGGGGTAAACCTACGATCTCCCATCCACTCGTTGAGATTTCTCTTGAATAGAGTCAGTGAGGGGCTCTGCCTAACATGGACTGGGATTCTGTTCCAGATTGTAGGGAGCCTCTGGGTTATGAATCTGTCCCTCCAGCACATCCTATTTATTTCTGTGTTGAGGTTTAAGTCACTTGTTCTCGTGGCTCTGATGGATTTGGATTTTCTGAGGTGGAGCATGTCCATTAATTCAGGATTGGACATGGCCTTGTACGTCAGGCACAGATCACCTCTGAGTAGGCGGTATGCGACTGAATAGAGCTGGAGTTTTTTCAGTCGGGCAGCATATGTCATATGTTTAAGACCCTTTATCCTCTTGGTGAGGAACTTTTGGGGGTCTTTCCAACTGCTGCAGGTGTCGGGTGAGATACATCCCAAATGGGGCATTGTACTCAATCATTGGCCTGATAAGAGAAGAGTACAGGGGCACAATGACCTCTCTTGATCTAGATGTGAAACCCTTCATGATAAGGTGGGCAATATAGAAGGTCTTCCTAACCACTTTGGCAATGTGAGTGTCAAATGAGAGGTTACTGTCAACCTGGGTCCCTAGGTCCCTGATTACCTCTTCCGTACTTCATGGATTACCGCCTATGTGGTAATTTGTCGGTACCTTGTTTTTCCCAAAGGGTATGACTATACATTTTTTGGCGTTCAGCTTAAGGCCATGGCTCTGGCACCAATTATCCATTTCTATGAGGCCTCTCTGAAGGATGTTTGTGTCTGCTGGAGTATCAATTATGGCGCCCAGTTTGCAGTCAGCTGCTCTTATTGCAGCACTTGCAAAACAAAAATCAGCACTTGTCCTAATCTCCTAGACAGCACTATTATTCTCCAAATTTCCTACACAGCACTATTATAATATAGCATAAGACCCTCGATCGTCCACAGGACTTAAGTTCAATTTACTCTTCAAAGCATGTCCAGAGGTCAGCTTCAGGTGTACTCTCCAGTTCATCTGGTGGAATTGGATATCCTGAGGCAGTGTCACAACTGCCTCATGTATACAGACAACCCTCTCCTCTTACCTCTAGACACAAACATTTATGAGAGATGCAAATACACAGCCATACTGGAGGCTAAGCACTCTCAACCCATGACTGTAACAGACAGTCAAGAGGATAAGGGACACACTTGCATCACACCACCTGTCACACATGAATCTACAAAACAAGCACCGGCAAAATATACACATAAATACACAAAAACATATTCTGAGGCACTAGGTACCAATCTGAAAAAGAAACAGTGCCCTCCAAAGCAGACAAGCATGCAACCGGCACCTCCAAACACAAGCCAGAAAACACATAATTCACCTCAGCAGTGTGCCTCACAACAGCCCTTAAGGCAAAACACCATACCTAACATGCTAGTAATAGCAGACTCTATAGTAAGGCACACAGATGTTCCACTCACCAGGCTGAACAAGGAGAAGGTTACTGTCAGCTGCCTCTCGGGTGCTCAGATCCGCCACATAACACAGGCACTTAGGTCACTCCAGAACTGGAAACTATAATTAAATGTGGAAAGGGATGCTGTTGAAATGGAGGGGGGGGGGGGCTTGAGAAACAAAGCACTACTAGATAGGGGCCAAGGGTACTAGCTGCTAGTACATGTTGTCATTGTACATGTTGGTGTGAATGTTTTAAGACGTACCTCCCTGGACTACATGAAAAGAGACATTGAGGGGCTCTCTGATCATGTAGCCCAAGCTGGTATGACCTTGACCTTGAGTAGCATACTACCTTCACCTAGAATGATACCACAATACAAAGACAAAATGATCAATTTCAACAATTGGCTAAGCTTCTGGTGTCATTCTAAGGGGATCCAGTGTCTGTCTGCCTGGGATGACATGATAGACAAGCCTCGCTGTTTTGCCAGAGATGGGTTGCACCTGTCACCCCTAGGTTTTCGAATACTGGCCAAGGCTCTTGCCGTCCCCATAGTGCCTTTTTTAGGCAAGGCTCAAAGGACAAACCAACCGCTGTAACCAGCACAGGTAACCCAAAACTAAGGGTAATGCTACTCAACACCAGAAGTCTCAACCTCAAAATGCACACACTTGAGGCTCTCCTCAGCATGGAGAAAACTGATGTTTGTGCAGTGACGGAAACCTGGTTCAAGGCTCAAGAGAGCACCCCAGCACTGCCAGGTTACAATTCATATCATGCCTTCCGGCCTCAGTTACCGGATCACAGTACAAAGGGTGGAGGTGTATCCATATTCATCAAGGATACCCATATCTCCAGGTTAGTAGCACAGCATGATGCCCCAGAGATCATCCATGTGCAACTATCAGCAGGCAAAACCACATTTCAAGTTGTAGCCGGTTATAGATCACCCACCATGTCCCAAGATGCTCACTCTGCATTCCTTGAGACATTGGAGAATATAAAGGTCCTACCCAACACCATAATCTTGGGTGATTTCGACTACCCTGGTATGGACTGGGCAAACTACCAATGTTCCAACTCCTATGCTCAGTGATTCATAGAATTTATAAATTCAAATGCCCTTGAACAACTAGTATGTTCCCCCACTAGAGGGAACAACATATTGGATTTAATCATCACAAATATGGGCGCCCATTGTACCACACTCGTTATCACCCCCTCCTTGGTCAGATCCGACCACAAACTGATAACCCTGGACATCCTCACTCCTCCACCTCCCCCAATCAAAGAAACCATAGTCAAAAACCTTTCCAAAGCAAACTTCAAACTACTTGCATCCGAAGTGGAAAGCTTCACTATTCCCTTGCAGAAGGATAATGATATCCAGGCTGCGGAATACTACACCAAGGCACTCTATATGCATCTTCAGGATTGCATGGACCATACTATCCCAAATAAAACCAAGACTCCTTCCTCAAGCAAGAAGAAATCAGTCTGGTGAACCCCGGCCATAAGCAAACTTTACAATAAAAGGAGGAGACTTATACAAAAAAAGGCCAAATCTCAAGTAGAAAAATCATCCCTGATCAGCATTAGTAAGAAATTGAGGGCCCTCATCAAGTCAACTAAAGCTAATTTTGAAAAGAAAGTTGCCAAGGATGCCAAGGATAACCATAAGGCCTTCTATGGCTACATCAAAAGCCTAAATGGCAATGCTCAGGTCTGTTCTGAGCTAGTACAAAATGGAACAAAATACACTGACCCTTCTGACATTGCCAACATCTTGGCTGACAGGTTCACTGCAAATTTTTCTCCCCCCCCCTCACCACCTACAGGGCCTATTACCATTCTAGGGGATTGTGTAAGTCCAATTATTACTGATACGTTGGTTAATAAGGCTCTATCTAAAGCTAAAAACACTGCCTCCATGGGACCAGATGGTGTCCCAGGCTGTGTCATACGCGAGCTCCAAAAGGAATTAACCCCGCATCTTAATACCCTGTTCAGTCTCAGCCTCTCCACAGGATATGTGCCCATAGAATGGCGCATGGCAGTGGTGGTCCCGCTACACAAGGGTGGGGCCACAACTGACCCTGGGAACTACCGACCAATAAGCCTGACCAGTCTGATCTGTAAGTCTATGGAGCGAATCATTATGGAACTCATAAATGGAGAGATTGGGAACCTCCAGTCGCTGGACCCCACACAGTTCGGCTTCGTCAAGGGCAGATCATGCCTCCAGAACCTGGTGGATTTCTTTGAGACAGTTACTCAGGCTATAGATAAGGGAAAGGAGGTACACATGGCTTACCTTGACCTTGCTAAAGCATTTGACACCATTCCCCATTCAGGTATTATTGATAAGCTCACCAGCCTGGGCATAAACCCTTACGTCACAAGATGGATCGCAAACTGGCTATCAGACAGATCCCATAAAGTAAGAGTAGCGGGATCTATGTCCGAATTCAGACCAGTAACGAGTGGTGTGCCTCAGGGCTCTGTCCTGGGGCCCCTCCTGTTTGGCATATACTTCTCAGAAGTACAGGCAAGCACAGAAGGGCTGTGACTGACTAAGTTTGCAGATGACTGCAAACTGGGTGCTATAACAGAGCCTCCAGCCGACATGGAGATCCTCCAGAAGGGCCTAAATGAGACTGATGCATGGTGTCAAAGCCATGGTCTCAAGCTAAATGCAAAAAAATGCGTAGTAATCCCCTTTGGAAAAAACAGAGTACCTGCAAACTACAACATAGGAGGTAATCCACTGAAATCTGAAGAAGAAATAAGGGATCTAGGGACCCAAGTAGATAGTCAGCTTTCCTTTGATAACCATGTTGCCAAAGTGGTTAGAAAATCCTTCTATGTGACCCATCTGATCACGAAAGGGTTCGCATCGAGATCTAAGGATGTAATGGTGCCCCTCTACTCTTCCCTCATCAGACCCATTATTGAGTACAATGCACCAATTGGAATGTACCTGGCTAGACATCTCCAGCAGCTGGAGAGACCACAGAGGTACCTAAGCAAGAGGATTACTGGCCTCAAACAGTTGCCCTATGCAGCACGATTGAAAAAGCTAAGACTGTTCTCTGTTGCATACCACTTTCTCAGAGGCGATCTCTGTCTAACGTACAGAGCCATGTCCAACCCAGAATTGTTGAACATGCTCCATCTTAGCAAAACCAAATCTACTCGAGCTACACGCTCTAGGGATATAAACCTCAACACAACAATGAATAGAACATGCTGGAGGGATAGATTCCCTTCGCAGAGACTTCCCTTACTATGGAACAGGGTCCCAATCTACATAAGATAGAGCCCCTCACTATCACTCTTCAAGAGGAACCTTGATGAGTGGATGGGTAACAGAAAGTTCACACAGGGGATCACACCAACAGCACTACTAGATAGGGGCCAAGGGTACTAGCTGCTAGTACAAGGGTCTAGGGAACTACTAAAGGGGCGGTGAATACCACACAACATGGCTGGGCTAATATATGCCTTTGGGCTGATAGCCCAGTACCAACCTATGAACCTATTATACTCCCTAGAGGTATTACTGTGTAAATCCAGTGTAACAAGTACTCTAGTTTTCTCTAATTTTCATTCTCTATACTAAAATGCAGAAATATCAGTAGCTATTTTTCATCTGATGCTGATTGTGTGTGTGTGTGTGTGTGTGTGTGTGTGTGTGTGTGTGTGTGTGTGTGTGTGTGTGTGTGTGTGTGTGTGTGTGTGTGTGTATCCTCATGCTACAGTTCTGTTACCATAGTTTGCTTTGTAAATATAATATATTAATAAAATAAGTATTACTTCATTGTTAGTGCAGTAATGAACTTGCATTTGCTATATATGTTGAACTGATAAATAAATGCAAATTAATGCATGTTTATAAGCTACTGTATCACAGTATTAGCCATATAATCAAGTAACTTTGAATCTGTTTTGCCTGCTTTGGATTAGGTTAAAAAAAGCACCGTGGATTAATTCAGTTATATGATTAAGAAACATATAAGCATGTTTCAGTGCCTGTTGAGGTTTGCTTAGCCTGGTTTGGATCTCACCTGAGATAAGTTTTGTGTGGAGTTTGCATGCTGTCTCCTTATTCACATATGTTGTTGCTTGAGTATTTGTTTTCTTTACTTTTCTCATTCCAAAGAGAAACTGGAGGATGAATTGGTGATGTTAAACTGTCCTGCGTGTACATATGGGCTCCCTAATAGATGTATAAAACCAGATACCAAGAGTCCTGACACTTCAAACACTTCAAACACTAAACTACAATTCTCTATTATACTTTTAAATTTTTTAAGTCCCCATGCACACACAGACCTGTTTCTTGTGCATATATGTGCACACACACACACACACACACACACACACACACACACACACACACACACACACACACACACACACACACACACACACACACACACACACATACATATATATATATATGTTGGCATTCGTTTGAAGCATTTGATTGACTATACAGATGGTTGACTAGTGTGTAAGAGTGAAGAGTTCTTGAGGTTGGGGAATACTCCCTTCCCCAATTTTGTTCAGTCTCGGAGTTAGTTTATAAAATTAACAGGGGCGTGTGATGGGGTGCTGGGGGTTTTGCCCCTGCAAAAATGATATTTTTAATATTTAATGTTTGTGAGAACAGAGGTTGCTTCTCAGTGCATGCATGGTAGGATGGGCACATGATGATTGTCAGTGTTTAAGGGACACTCCGACCCTGTGTGCAAAGATGGGAAAAGGGGTTGAGGATGGATGGATGCATGGATGGATTTCCATTTTCAAGGTAATTGGTTTACTTTTCAGAAGATGACATTCATTTTTTTTGGCCAAATGAAGGTAAACCATATAGATATAGGCATAGCTTTTGATACACTAACTCCAAGATCTTTGTATCTCAGAGTAGGGGGAGTACTTTGAGATACCACTTTCTCACAATTAGTGTATATTTCTCCTTTTGCATTTAAGTTCTTGCTGTTCCGAGAATCCTTGAACTTCCAGTAGGCAGCCATATATTTGAGATGGGGAGTGTGTTAGTCTGCTATCCCATCAAGAGCTGCTTTCCATCTTGTATCATTTGATTGACCCTGAATTGGATAAGGTGAATATAGAAAATCACTGTTTGTTTTGCTCTTTGGATAAATATCTCAACAGTAGCAACTGAAAAAGTGACTATCAGCATTTCATTTGAAACTCTGGTTCAGGGAAATTTTTGAAGTCCTTATTCCACCATATCAGTTTAAGTCCTTATTTCAGGAAAATGACAGTGAATGCAAAAAACTTGCCGAAGAGCTTGTAAGCTTTCACACTGGGCAAAAAAAGAGAGAAATGAAAACAATAACTATATTATGGCATAAGCACAGAGGAAGCCGCGGTGGTACAGTGGTAGCATTGTTGCCACACAGCAAGAGGTTCTCCTGTTCGATTCTCGGCTGAAGTGCCTTCTGTGTGGAGTCTGCATGTCCTCCCCACAGTCGAGTGGCCTCCAAAAGACGTGTGAATGGGCATGCCTTCACCGAAGGTTGGGCGTCAGGCTGGCAA